>NW_009259312.1:3275254-3288027 GCF_000687185.1 Egretta garzetta | reverse complement strand
CTGAACCTGGCAAGAGTGGAAGGGACAAATGATAAAGCTGAGAAAGAAGCCTGTAAGATCATTAGTGGTGTAGAGGAGATATTGGTTGTCCTTCATAAAAAAGATTTAAGAAACTTTGGATGAAAATCACCAGGAAAAGGCAAACACAAAGTTCACATGGGTTTTGATTTGGCAAGCCCTTACTGAAGAAAATAAGGGTGCTGAAAAAGTACCTGGGCTCAAGAGAAAATGGGACAAGTTCATGGAAGGGCAGTCTTCCAGGGCTATTTGGTACAGTATCACTGCCTCTTGCTTAGGAAATTCTTCCACTGAAAAGTGTTGGAGGTTAAGAGAATATTCAGGGAGCCATCAAAATACTGCTCTGTTGAATATTTTTCTCCTAGTCATTCACTTTGGCTACTGCCAGAAATAGGATACAGGGCAAGACAGACATCTGGGGAAACCAAGCATAATCTTTGTCCTGCTTTTAAATAAATACAGCTGGTGCAAATTGTCATCATGACATTATTTTTTGGTAAATTTGGAGTACCCGAGTGATCTGGGAGCTGATCCTAGTTTCTTTCAGCTCAGAATATTTGACATAAATTCCTTGACTCCTTTCAGCCAGCACAGTTCAGCTGTCTGCTGGATTATTCTGCTTTAACTGAATCAATGCCTGGTTGCCGAGTCATAATGCATTAAAATGACCAAAGATTTAAAAAAGAAAATAAAAAATGAATAGTCCTCTCCCAACAAACTTCTAACAAAGTTGCTTTCAGCAAGAGCTTTTAATAAAATTCAGGAGTCAGCTGGCACTGCATTAAGTATTTCCAATGACCAAAAGCAGAACTTGAAACACCAGCAAAAGTATTTGTCAAGTGATTTTTTTATTTGACCAGGACTGGCTGTGAGTCAAGTAGAAAGATGGATACGCATATTGAACATGTTTCTACAAATGGCAACATGAAATTGCAAATTATATACGGTCTTCCCAAGAGCAGGTGCTGCTATCCACACACGCCAAGTACACCGAGCGATGGGCTGTGCTACCACCTCTCAAGGCTTCAATAAACCAAAACAATTAGCCTGCAGCAACAATTTAGGTAAAAATAAGCTATACGCTGTGGAGATAACTTTCAAAGCATAAATAACCAAACCACTTCAGTATAGTCTTCATGTAAGAGTACTCGCAGAACTCTAAATTTACGTGAGATCAGATGTATCAATACGATATACATGTGATATATAGATGATATACAAGGCAGAGGCTGAACAAAATTCCCCCTTTTTTTCAAAGCGAAGCCCCTGAACTGAGTAGTGCTCGTGTGTGTGCTTATCAGTTTACTTTTCTAACAATACCTGTGAGATTACAGAAATAATGTCTGTATTATGTATGCAACGGTTTAAAGTTCAGAGAGGATCTGTATAAATATTCATAAGTAAGTAGTCTGTGGGAAAACAGGGGAGTTCTGAGACTTCAGAAAACTTGAATAAATTTTGCTGTCAGTCAAGTTTGGGCTGCTTCAAGAGTGTCTTATCACAGTAGCATCTGTTGCTAGTTTTAAGTTATTTGTTGGTCCAAATTTCATGTTACAAAATACAATATTGACAAATCTGAAGTGGCTGTATGTTCATATTAATTACAAAAATAACCCTACAAAACATTTATTTTCAATTTGAAAAATTCAGAAGTCTCATTTGAAAAATTCATTGCTACAAATAAATTACTTTCTATTATTTTTAATTTTATTCTTTCAATTTTCTACTATAATTTTATATCCATCTTTGTATTTATTTTCTTATAAACTTTACTGCAATTGAATATTTGAATTAAATCTTCATTTTTTCCCAAATTTTTTCAAAATTGTCTTCAGCAGTTTCAAAGCCAATTGTTGCTTGTTTTGATGTTCACCCCAAAAACAATCAGAGACAGATTTTTTCATAAAGCAAAAGTTCTGAGGTTTGAGCAGCCATATTTAATTCTGTGCTCAACATACATCGCAGAAGAGTATGGAAGAACATTAATTCAGCATTTTTGTGCTAATCTGCAGGAATCTAAAGAAAAGCAAATGTTCCCAGAGTATTCTGTGAAATTCTCCACCTCTTCTAAACAGTGTCCTTCATCAAAGGTTTAAATACAACTGTCATAAGAGGCGCTGAACCAGTATTTCTGCTGTTAGCACCTGGTCCTGAGGACTTTGAGAGGTCCTTGAAACTCTCAGTGGTTACAGTGAGTTCAAAATTCGACAAAGTAAGCTTGCCTACCCCTAGAGTTTAAACAAAGCACTCTGAAAAGCCCTGTGCTTCAGCAGAAAGTGGTTTTATGTTACAATGTGCAACGCTGCACTATGCTTAACACCTTGGCAATCTGTAAGGCTAGAGGTTAGTGAGGATTAAATGATATTTCTTTTAGAAAATATCATTCAACTAAAACTAAAATGCTTTGCTGGAACAGTTTTATTCAAGTAAAATGTCAGTTGCAAAAACCTTCTAAGCTTCAAATGTTTAGGCACAAAGAGGGCAGGGATAAACTGCCCCCCATGTTACCAGCTAGGGCCTCTCCGGTTCCAGTTTGCTCTGCCTCCCGTACTCTAGTTGGCTACTAGATGTTTTAGGGGTAGCCTCTCACAATCTCTCCTTCTAGAAATGAAACATTTGGAAAAGTAAATATTGATGAGAGCACAGAATCCTAACCAAGTCTCTTCTGTATTTGAGTGCACCAGACTATTGTGGGTTGTGGTTCACTCATGTTTTTCAGGTCAAAACCCCATCTGTCCCACCTAGAACTATAACTGGTAGAGTCTCTTCACCGGGGTGTGTGTCAGCCCGGAAGAGAGAGTTGCTTTTATGGGAAGTAAAAACCTGCAAAATACATCCAGTGTTAAAATCCATGACAAACCAGTCTGACACCTACATAAAGCCGAAATCCTGGCACGCAATTACTGAATGCTCTACTTGCAACACATACGGAATTCTAACACGAAAAGTAAGGCTCTGTGTGGGATGCAACTTAGAAAGGATTTTTCTCTGGCAGGTAACCCATGTCAAGGCAAGATTGCTAGCAAATTTTCTTTTGTCTTGCTTCAGAGTTTGATGTATATATGTTAGTCAGTCTTTAATTTACCTAAGCAGCACAGTTGGGTAAGTGTGGGAGGCTCTTGCATACTTAAATACTAGAAAAAAGAAAACTTTAATACTGCTGCTGCACAACAACAATAATAATTTATCATTTCTCCAAGGACGTTTAAGCAGATACACAAGTCATGTCATTGTCAAAAGCAATAAAATAACACTAAGCAACAAACCAAGTTTTCCTATACTTTCCAATTAATGTCAATTTATGAATCTCCAAATAACACAACCAAACATATTTTATGTAGCTATTTTCATTTACATTCCGCAGAAGATCATCTCAGCTTCTAGGTGCTCTGATACAACAACAAAAATCATAACCCTATAAACAGCAGAATAACCAAATAAACATAAAAATACCAGCTAACAACGATTCTGACCAAACAACCTTACCCCTTCTGACAGCTCCAGAACTAACCTCACCCTACACAATCTGGGTCCATTCCAAAAAGCTGGACTCTGCACTTGATTCTGAAAACCAGCCTTGCCAAGATCAATTTGAGGGTTGAAGGACATCCCAATCTATGAAGATAGTCTCTGCCGAGCAGGGAGAAATCAGTGTAAGCATTTTGGTAAGCGCAACTGTAGGCACGTAAAAGGCTGTATCCAAGCACTTGTTTCAAGAAATACACATCTTTTTACCAACCCCTTATATTTCTGCCAACGAGTATCTCAGAGCACCCCTGTAACCTGCTCACAGAGAATAATTCTGCCAACTGAACGGGTCACCCTGTTGTTTTAGTGTCTGTTTGCAAATGGATTTTTGAGGCACAGTTCACAACACACAACACCTCTACCCTTAGGCAACAAAAATAAGGTCAGCAGCAATGAAAAGGAGCAGCAGAGGAAATGGTTGCAACCTCCTGGGTGACTTTGGTATGTGTCTACACACAATGAGAACTAGAAGTGCCATTCATTCAGAGATTCCCATCCTAGCTTTAAATGAGGAAACTCAAGTACCAGCAGCAGCATAATCCTGGCAGCAAGGATTACAGCAAGAGGTGGAAATTCCTCTTGGGCACCAGGAAAATCTTCAGACCATCCTTCACCTAGGCTCTGTCACCATTAACTCCACTCTGTAATACAGAGGCCATCCATCCTCTACCTATATGAAGTGGCATCCTTGTTGACAATGTAGATCTACCCAAACAAGAAAATGAAAGGAAAAACCCCACAACTAGTCCTTTGTTCTGTTTAAGAGCCTACATCAGGCTGGGAACTAGTAGACATCTCGTTTGCCAGCTGTGCAATTGCAGCTATCATTTGCTACTATTCATATTCTCTGGCAGCTTCTCCAGCCCACCAGTTTAATCACTAAAAGATTAGACTACTGAGATGCATAGCAGCCTTCCTTAGCAGAGCCTGACAAAATCAGTGAGATTAATACCCCTAGCATAGGGAAGGGGCAAACATTTTTGGGAATTAGCAGCTTATCTCTCTATCTTCTCACTTCAATATCCCTTGCATGCTTGTGGGCTAAGAACAGCAACAGCACTGGGACTCCGGAGTACTCTGGCCACAGATTTGTTCCTGCAATCTCTGAGAAGCAACTTAACCACAGGAGAGCACCAAAACCATGCCCCAACAGAGGACAAAATCTAAACATCGTCTGGTCCATAGAACAGTGACTGGTGGATAGCCATTGATCAAAGATGAGTGTTACAATTAATGATAATAGCTAATGAAAAAAGTGAAGGAAATGAGAAGCAAACTGAGAATCACCTTAACACCACATTTTCCTATTCTCCAACTAAACATGGAACATTAACCTCACAATAAATCACTGCAAGAATTGCCAGTACTGGAGAGGTGTAAGGGACTAGAAACTTGTCTCAACATTGGTGGCAGGCAAGCTTAACCACCAAAGCCTAATCACCACGGCAACTGAGTGGGGCAGTTTCAGCCCATTGGGTCCCACCCCACAGGAATGTGTGGCCTGTTATCTTGGAGTACACGTCCTCTGCGCATGCGCCCAGGCCCAGAGTCAACTGACAGTGGGGAGGGGGCTCGGACCCCCTAGAACGTTCGAGCATACTCTTCATGCAGGTACTGCGCCCAGCCGCACGGACCGCATGGATCGCTCAGGCCGCACGGACAGCACATAGATCGTAACACCACTGTGCCGTTTGTTTCTCCCCCTCTTTTTCCCTTTCTTGCTTTTCCTCTCTTTCTCTGCTTTTCTCTCGCGCATTTATTGTTGGCCGAATAAAGTGACTTGGCACTTGACTCTGTTTTGAGTCTTAATTCTGTTTCCAAGAATGTAAAAGGAACCTAGTCACGACAGAATATTGGAGTTAATCAGAAGTTAAACCCAGCCACCCCCAACCTCCCAGAATTATCTGAGGTTGGTTGGAAAGCAAGGGGGTTTAACCTCTGCCAAATTGTTCAATCCAATAGTGGATTGTGACAAGAGGACACTTTTAAGCAGGAACTAAATGTTACATCAGCATGGACTTTTGCTTGACGAAGGAACTGGCAGCTTCCCCCTACAAAGAGTCCTTGGGATTTCTCCAACCAAAACACGCAAGGCTTTAAAGAGCAAACCATGCCTCCACAAAGCAGGAGCTGGTATCTTCATACCTGGAAATCAAAAATAAGGGTGCAAACAGTGGCTGTTCCAGAGTATAGACAGATATGATCATTGTCTTTTTCCACGATGGGGGTACACATAGGCCTTTCAAGGATTCACATTTTTTACTTGCCTTATGTAAGAAGGAAAGAAAATCTTAGTTATGCAGCAGTTTGGATAATCCTCTCTTCTTTTTGGATAAGTCTAGGCACAGTACATTGGTGGGCTTTCAAACTCTTCCAAAAGATCTGGGAAAGTTGGGGAAAATTTGAAGGTTTGTATTCAGAGACCACTCAAAGCATTTTTGAAAAAATCTTCAGCTATGGGGGTTGTGTGAACGTTTGGGTGTGTGCATGCACACTGTGCACAGAGATGTTGACTGACCTTCTAGATATAAATGCCAGGTATTTTTAATCAAAGCCAAAAATAATTTTCTGGATTAAGAATCATTAAGTTTTAATAGAAAGATTATCATAGCTAGCAGAGTCTCTCTTCCAAGGAGATGTCTACTTTGCTATTACTGAATGGAAAAAAAAAAAAAAGTATTTTCAATACTAAAAAAGTAAATAAGAGCATGTAAGTTATGTAAGAGCATAATTTTATTTCCAAAGGGCATTTTTAAACTAAAACTTAGCATATCATGTTGAAGCTACCCATGAATACGGCATTTTATTAATTCCAGAGAGTAATGTTCAATGGTTTGAAAATTTTTAATGAGAATGGCCATCTCCGTAGATTGAAGACCTTGAAAAACAGAATTAAAAGCTGATGTCTTGTTTAGCATTTGAAAAAGTGATTCTGCCTTTAAACATTCAAAAATTCTCATGTAAACTTAATTTCTGTTAATTTGGCTGCTGTGTACTACTGTATCCCCATAAGATGCCCTGCCTGACATCAAGCTATAAGGACTGATATTCTTTAGGAAACAAAAGATCTGTTAGACCTTTTAGAGATAGGTAAAAACATGCCTTAAATTTCAGAATGAAGGTGAAGTCCTTGGCTACCATCAAATGCATCCCTCATGATCAACAGAACTAGCAACAGACTGAAAATTAAGTTCTCATTATCAATTCTCAGGTAATTGCAAGGAATGTTTTTTCCTATATTACCAAACCCTACACAATTCCCACATTCCCGCACAGAAGAAATGCATCATTAGAGAGGTCAAAGAGGGTGGTTAAGCGATAATAAAAGAGCCTTTAAATTTTATGGCATGTCAGATTGGAGCCAATTTCTCATGGCTACTTCCACACTTCTTGTGTTGGCAACACATTCTGTAGGACATGAGCTCAATTCTCATGCAAATATTAGTTTCTCCCACCATTAGCAGTGAATATCCCATGTGAGATTTAGTTTATCATTGCTAGACTCTGAAAGAAATGGTACTGGCTGTTGAAAATTGCCCAGTACAGAAGACAGTACATGTTCTTAAACAGATTTCTAAAAATAAGGGTTCGGTTTTGTTCTCATGCCTCTATTCCTAATAAAATACTGATATTGTAAAAGTTGTAAATTGAAAGCCCAGAGAAGTCCACATCTGAATGTACTCTGGCCTGAGTTATTTTCATTTCTATATAATACAATTTTAAAACCTTAGAGAGTCATGAAAACAAAAATGACAATTTCTAAATGCACTCATAGAAGTTATAATAAAAACACACATTTCAACAGTTTAAGTGTCAGCCTGTCTTGTTACCTATAATCACAGTGATTGAAGTTTCTGTATTTCAAAGGCAAAAATAGCAGTGATATAATAAGGAAAACCTATTGCAGTTCATTAGTCATGGTACATTAGAAGAAAGAGATTCTTTGGCAATTTTATGGCCATTTTAAAAATGGTGCCTTCTCAAAAGAGAGTCTTAAGAGATTCATATTTCACTTGTTTTTCAGAGGCTGGGTAAGCCACATGTAGAAAACCAGTGAATTCAAGCAGGCCATGCAGTGGGAAGGAAGAAATGATTGGGTGCTGCAGATGCAGTGCTGAGTGAGAGTCAGCATCTTGTTTATTTGTAGTGCCTGACCTACATCTGAGCACCCGAACACCTAGAGGAGGGGAGAGCTCAAAAACTTGATCCGTGTTTGAAAGATGTGATACAGACCTCTGTGAAGAACAGTAAACAAGCAAGACAGGGGAGAAAAGCAGCAGATTTTCTTCCCTCAACAAAGCAATGTTCCATCCAAGCCTCTGCAACTCACACTGACAATTTTACCCCATGATGAAAATAGGGTCTGTGGCTGAATTACTGTTATGAGAAAAACGATGAATCCTGCATTCTTAAACAAACCAAAGAGAATCTTTGTGTAGTGAAAACGAAATGTGGTTAACCAGACCTATCTTTGTGATTGTCCTCAATTAAATCATTGTGGAAAGAAGGGGGCAAGGGGAGATTGTGAGAATTAGAGGACACTTCTCTGATGTGGACAGTTAAATATCTTTGGAAATGTATCCCATCATCAGCTTATCGCTGATAAGCGAGACCGGCAGGCTGGTAACAGCAGATGAGGAGAAGGCTGAGGTACTCAACAACTTTTGGGTGGTTAAGCGATAATAAAAGAGCCTTTAAATTTTATGGCATGTCAGATTGGAGCCAATTTCTCATGGCTACTTCCACACTTCTTGTGTTGGCAACACATTCTGTAGGACATGAGCTCAATTCTCATGCAAATATTAGTTTCTCCCACCATTAGCAGTGAATATCCCATGTGAGATTTAGTTTATCATTGCTAGACTCTGAAAGAAATGGTACTGGCTGTTGAAAATTGCCCAGTACAGAAGACAGTACATGTTCTTAAACAGATTTCTAAAAATAAGGGGTCGGTTTTGTTCTCATGCCTCTATTCCTAATAAAATACTGATATTGTAAAAGTTGTAAATTGAAAGCCCAGAGAAGTCCACATCTGAATGTACTCTGGCCTGAGTTATTTTCATTTCTATATAATACAATTTTAAAACCTTAGAGAGTCATGAAAACAAAAATGACAATTTCTAAATGCACTCATAGAAGTTATAATAAAAACACACATTTCAACAGTTTAAGTGTCAGCCTGTCTTGTTACCTATAATCACAGTGATTGAAGTTTCTGTATTTCAAAGGCAAAAATAGCAGTGATATAATAAGGAAAACCTATTGCAGTTCATTAGTCATGGTACATTAGAAGAAAGAGATTCTTTGGCAATTTTATGGCCATTTTAAAAATGGTGCCTTCTCAAAAGAGAGTCTTAAGAGATTCATATTTCACTTGTTTTTCAGAGGCTGGGTAAGCCACATGTAGAAAACCAGTGAATTCAAGCAGGCCATGCAGTGGGAAGGAAGAAATGATTGGGTGCTGCAGATGCAGTGCTGAGTGAGAGTCAGCATCTTGTTTATTTGTAGTGCCTGACCTACATCTGAGCACCCGAACACCTAGAGGAGGGGAGAGCTCAAAAACTTGATCCGTGTTTGAAAGATGTGATACAGACCTCTGTGAAGAACAGTAAACAAGCAAGACAGGGGAGAAAAGCAGCAGATTTTCTTCTCTCAACAAAGCAATGTTCCATCCAAGCCTCTGCAACTCACACTGACAATTTTACCCCATGATGAAAATAGGGTCTGTGGCTGAATTACTGTTATGAGAAAAACGATGAATCCTGCATTCTTAAACAAACCAAAGAGAATCTTTGTGTAGTGAAAACGAAATGTGGTTAACCAGACCTATCTTTGTGATTGTCCTCAATTAAATCATTGTGGAAAGAAGGGGGCAAGGGGAGATTGTGAGAATTAGAGGACACTTCTCTGATGTGGACAGTTAAATATCTTTGGAAATGTATCCCATCATCAAGAAAATATGTTGACTATAAGCAAGTACGTTTGCTTCTGCAATATTCTTCATAGGTAGCTTTTAGATTCATATAAAGTGATGCACATGGTGTGGGGGGAAGGGGCAGTGAGCACAAACCTAATTTTCCATATAAAATTATCATCACTTCAGAACAACATCAAGAAAATATGTTGACTATAAGCAAGTACGTTTGCTTCTGCAATATTCTTCATAGGTAGCTTTTAGATTCATATAAAGTGATGCACATGGTGTGGGGGGAAGGGGCAGTGAGCACAAACCTAATTTTCCATATAAAATTATCATCACTTCAGAACAAGTCCTTAGTGCCAGAAAAGATCATTTTATAAAAACATCAGCTCAGTTCACAAAAGTAGCTTAAAAAAAGGAAGCACATTTTAGAAATTAGTAGGACAGAAGTAAAAAGCAAAACAGAACCATGATGCAGTTTCATGAGTCTATAGTGTGACCATATGCTGAATGCTCCCAACATTTCCAGTTGTCCTACTTTAAAATGAATGGAGCAGAAATAGGAAACAGGCAGAGAAGGAAAGAGATTATTATCAAAAATGTTATAGCTTCCGTACTGAACAGTATTTAATCATTCTGCAAAAAGAAAAGACTGGGGATATGGCATAGATCTATAAAATCATGAATATCATAAACAGGGATAAGGAAAGGCTTGTTCATCATTACTTCCAATAGAAGAATTAGCTACACTACCTTTCGCTGAGTTCCAAATACAACTATAAAAAAATATAACAATAATTTATTACATTCAATTTAAGCATTGAAACTAAATGAAGCATTAAAATTGAAAGGCTGAATAAACTGAGCTGAAGACCAATGTAAGTATATGCCTATGGAGAATAATCAGGCTTTCTTAGTTTTCTTTTCAACTGGTTTGTGATACAAGATAAAGCAAAATAATTCTAAGTTTTAAATTATGAATGATACAGTGAATTATTAATGTTAAAGGTACATTAGTGTTTACTCTTCGTTTCTACCACTCCTCTGTTTAACTATTCTTTAGTAACACAGACAGCTTTATTGAAGGTAAGAAATAGCAGGCCCTTTTTACACTGTAATTCAAAGTACAGAGCCTACACACAGACATCCAACCTGGGAGCCTCTTCAGCCTCTAGAGAGGATGGTACACGATGACCAGCACTAGAACTAACAAAGGTTTCATCCAGAGTCAGTGATTTAACGCCACCGACCGAGATCTTTACAAGCTACAGTGAATCACACTGGAGGCAAAGGGAACACAAATTAAGGGCCGAGTCTTGCAAACATCTGGCATCTGAGCTAAAACTTCTCATTTGACCCAAGTTTTCTATTTCTCTGGAGGCAACGAGGTGGACATCAGCGATGTATTTACAGTTCTCTACCTTCTCCCCCAGGTTTAAAGCTTTCAGCAATGGCTCCCCAGAAAACACCACCCCCTACAGTGCCCACCTCCTGCTCTGCTGCAGGGAATAGCTTTCCTGCATGTGTACGACCAGTTTGTATCATGCTTTGGGTTACTGAGGATATTTTCCCATGATGGAGAAATTCCAGCTGGGTGAACTATAAACTGCAAGTCTTGGGTGGGAGGGAATAGAAGAGTTGGGAAAGAAAAGGAATTGGGTCCTTTTTAACCTGGACACTTCCATTATCACTAGCAACCATCTCAAGATGAAGCATATAATTTTGCCTGGTATATAAGCTCTTTCTGGTACTAAACATTTATTCAGAAGTAGAGGGCTAAGAAATCATGGACCATGAAGAATCCAGCCTCTTTTCACTAAAGTTAATCCAAGCTGTGTCACTAAAGTTAATGTGAGCAGAACAAAATAAAAATCTAGGTATTTCCTATTCCTCTATTATGCAAATTAACTGTGACATGCACAGCTCTATTGCTTATTTCAACAACAGCAGGAAAGCCAGGTAAGCTAACGCATTTTTCTTTTACAATTTACACTTCAATTTATATGATCACCCACAGCATGCTGCATTGCAAAATACTGCACGCTGACAAAACACAAGATGAGGATTTTATTGCTTGCAACAAGCGTTTCAGGACCAGCAAGAAAATGACTGGCAATGTTTTCAAGTAAAAAATACTATCATTATGGTAAATAGTCACTGCGTTTTCCTCTTGGGCAAAGCCTTAAAATGTCTCCAACACTCAGTAAAACGTTTTTATATATGGCATTATGAACTGCAGATGATCACCTACTTCTGAAAAGTTGAGAGATATTTAAGCATTTGTAATCAAACATGGAAATGAAATCACCTTGTGGCATTTATGATCTCGATTAAATGAGACTGCTCTTTACTAGTAGTCACTTAGAACTACATCATAACCTGTTTTCAGACTGTCTATGAAACTCTCCCATCGTTGCTCAGACTCTGCAGAAAGCACAGTCCACTTTTCCTTCAGTCTTCTCTGCATAGGCAGCTCCAACCAGAAAGGCTGCAAAAAGTGCCTTGCATTTCCCAGGACTTCCTTCGTTTATCATATGGCAAAGGGAAAACAACAGCAGGTTGCTAGAAAGGACTTAAGCACTTGAATCCTTTTAAAGCTGAATTTGCTGGAAAGCCAGCTCTCTTTCCCCACGATAGTGTAGCTATAAGTACAACCTTTTCCAAATGGCCTTGGAATCTATTCAAGATGTTCAAACTAATGCTGAATCTCTCCTTAACTGCTGATGAAATACCCTTAGATTTAAACAAGCTAAGAGCTCTGCAGCTGACTTAAATGCAAACACAACACATCTCCTCTGTGGGAGAGAGAAGTGCTAGGAATTCTTGACCAGATACAACAGGATAATGAGAATTTTGTCAGCAAGTGCTAGGCCAGCATAGCTACTTCCTCTGAAGGTGTTGAAAAATGCATCAGAACACACTAAAAGACTAGACTAAGGCAATCTCAACCCATAAATAGGCATCTAAATTGCTAACGCCAGTCACGAGGAAAAATCAGAACTGAAGGCATTCATTTTAGGGGGACTGGACTAGAGGTCCCTTCCAATGCAAAATATTCTGTTATTTTATGATTTTCATCCTGCAATGCACATGCAGCCCCTTCCCATTGCACGTGCCCCTTCTGCGTCCCAAACTCAGTACAGCATGAGCACGCATCGCACCACATCTTTGAACAAGAGGAAAAGGCGTTTGCAGAGAAGAATTCTGTAACAGGAAGAATTACAGCAGAAGATTATACTTTTCTTACTGGCAATGCTTCAAGGTTTTTTGGTCAAAAAACCTCAATCAAAACTAACAATGTTTCAGC
>NW_009259312.1:3263737-3275244 GCF_000687185.1 Egretta garzetta | reverse complement strand
CAGCAGGAGATTCAATTAGATCTGACTTAAAATTTTTCACTTCTAGTGTTTTCATACACGGGTAATCCCCTGTCCCCTACACAATATATCCCTTTTGATCTAGGTGCACAGCAAATTATGGAAGTTTGCAGCAGTTTCCAGACAGAGGAAGAGAAAACTTAGTGCAAGCTACAAAGTTAATTGGAAGGGATTTGGAAAGAGAGAGGGCTGCTTCTTCCTGAAAACTCCCTGTACTCAGACACTGTTGCTGATCAAAGACAGTTGTTTCATTCAGATTTTGAACCTTTTATATAGAGGGGGTTTTGGTTCACTGAAGCTACTGAGGAAGCTCATGTTGCATCAAAGAACGACATCCTGTTGCCTTGAATCCACCTTTTCAGGAATAATAATTAATAATACAATAAAATAAGTCACTTTACAAGTGACGCCTGGAGGTTTTGTGGTCCAGCCCCCCTCCCTCTGAAACCTGAAGTAATAATTTAGGAAACTTTTCCTCCAATTTAATCATGAGCTCACTTCAGCAAAATAAAGTATCCATAGACCTAGTTTGCCTCAAGCCAACACAGAACAAGCAGAGTCTAAATCTGAATTTGGCCTTGGACATTTCTGAATACAGCAAAGCCCTGACACTTTGAAATGTTTATTTATTGAAGCTTGCCTGCTTCTACGTGATTTCACAAAAAGGCTTAAGGGTCCATTGTATATGTTTCAGATGTAACCAACCCTCCCTAGAGGATGAATTATTTTTAAATGCATAGCCAGCCAAACTATACTTGTAGACTACCATTTTCTTTTTGAAAAACAGCTTTTTAGGATTTCAGTTTAGTCCTGTTTCCTAACATGGTGAAAAATTATAGCTATCATTACGTCCCTATAACAAGGCACTCCCAATTCCAGTAAGAACTTCTCAAATAACAAAAAACAGATTCTGCAAAGCTACTGGCCTTTCAATATTTTAAAGATAATGTTAATTTTTCATTACTCTTTTGTTAATTACAATTACTCTTATCGTCCACAGAGTTATTAACTTCAACCACTGCTATTCAAGGTTTGCAGTGCATGTGTCACCTATGGAAAACAACGAATGGTCTGTAGGTAACTGAAGGCAGGGATCTCCCATTTCTCTGCAACACTGATAGTGGCAGGTGTTAAAAATAAAAATGGACAAAATTTTATACCAATCAGTTGCTTTGCAAATGATCGAAGGCAGTCTTATACCTCTATCAAGATTCCTCTTCATGCTTACAGATTCTAGGTCACCTGAAACTTTCTAAACATCTGAAACTACTCTGCTCCCAGCCACCAAGTACATGGGACTCTTGAGAACCTGATCATTTTTTACAGCCTGAAAAGATGTGGCTTCGGAGCAATGTAACAGCAGCTTCCTGATCCTCACGAGGGGGCATCAGGGAGACAGAGCCAGGCTCTTCACAGAGGTGGCATGATGGGACAAGAGTGGAATAAATTGGACAGAAAAAAAAGGAAGTTTACAAAGCATTTAAGGAAAGACTTTTCCCCTGTGCGGACGGTCAAGCAGTGGAACAGGACCCAGGGAGGCTGTGCTCCCTCTGTCCTTGGGAGTTTTCAAGACCCAGCTGGATAAAGCCCTGAGTAACCCAGCCTGCTCTTACAGTTGACCCTGCTTCCAGCGGGAGGTTGGACCAGAGACCAACTATGCCACAATTCATCAAAAGCGCTCTGAGCTCTTCCTCCCCCTTCCCACAGGTATTAAAAAAAGCAACTGATTTTTGTTAAGAATGAGAGCTTGACAAATATTCTTGCCCCAATTTCCCCTTCCTGTTTTGTATCAGACAAAACATTTCCCCAATGTCCTTCATTTTCAGATGATTTTCAGAGGTGTAAGGAAATTATATCTAAATAACAGCCATACTGTATGTTACATTAGGTATCTGACAAGCAGTGAAGTCAGCTGGCTTTACACATTTCACAGATAAAAGAAACTGGCTGACTATATAACCTTCTTGAAGGTAAAATGCACATATAAATATAAAATAGGCATGATATTGGCAGCTGCAAAAAATATATATATAGAAGAATCAACATCTGTTGCCAGATGTTGATTTTTCAAGGATTTTCCCTTTACCTTCCACTGCTTTTAAGTTTTTGCAGATATTGGATCTCATAAAGAAGACAACATGACTGAATATGAACATAATGCTCTGCTCTGTTCAGCTGTATGCAACACCACCAAACATAAATTCCTCTGCCAGGACGCAGAGACAAAGGAGGAATGTGATGAATGTGTAGTGCTCCTCTTAAGCCTCATAAGTTGACTGGAGATTTTATTTATAAAATAAGTTTCCAAGTGTCTCAGGAAATCTCACTCAGCCAGGCTGGTAAAGAAAAGGTCACTGACTGAAGATGGAAAGCAAAGCCCTAGACTACTACAGATTCGTTTTCTTAATGATTTAACAGACACTGACCACAGAGTGACTTTTGCATCTGTGCTATTCACATTTAGAATCCATTTATATTTCTGCCACAAAGCCAGTCTTGGTTCTTTTAACCTCATTACTGCTATCTCCTGCTTCCTCACCAGACAGCAATTTGGAAAAAAAAAGTCAAACAGAAGAAGTGATTCGTATGCACTGTGAATAGAGGCAAGTGCTTACGAGGTTTTTGTTTCAGAAGTGTTCTTTTCTTCCTGACAATGACACCTGCAGAACTAAATTTAGGTATTTATCTCCTTCTGGATATGTCAGAGTACCTCGGAAAGACTTACTCCATAGATTTCATAGTCCAGGCTGCTTAAAGGCAGAAAAGGAAGAAAAGAGCTCATTTCTATACTAGGACCCATTATGATGGTACACAGTACATTCTTAAATCACAGAATCCGTCTATCATGAAAATAAACAAGTTATAACTTTAAATGACTTGGGGACATTTTCCTTTTTCTCCAACGGGGGAAAAACCAGAACAGGATTTTTTCAAACAGCCTATTCTATTGAAATGAGGAAATATTGTTGAAACACCCTTATAAATGTCTAGATCGTCATCAGTAATGCCTTCCAAATGCCATCCATGCATAGTTCTATTTTTAATACTGGACTGTTCTTGAAAGCCACTAAGAAAAACATTTATTCATGAGATATAAAACTATACCCTGTCTATGCATTTCCCTCCACTTGGGCGAGTATCCCAAATGTTGGTAACATTTTTGGAATTATTAAGTCCTAGATTCTAGTTTTCTTCCAAAACTAACATTCAAGGACCAGATCCTGTAAACGTTATCTCACAAGTAATTCATCAGAATGCAAATAAATCCTTTCAATTCTGCAAGACAGACTCAATAAATACATATCCCTCTGGTAGTTAAAGCTTACCCATTCAAACACCACACATTTTATTGTAGCTTACAATTTTAATAAGAACTGATGTGAATCAGCCCTTTCCCTTAGGAAGTCTATTGTCAGGAATGCAGCAAAGTAATTTCCAGAAAATCTGGGCAAGTGTATTACCTATTTACACATTTAACAAAAATTTTATTACCTCTTAGAATCAATATTATTGAGGACTGAGAGTCTTCTGTTGCAGAATACTTGTATCTGGTAACCCACCATTTCAAAACCAGAACACATACTGTGCTGCATTACAAGTCAGCTAAGGTTACTATGCCTTTGTTTTTTTTCAGATTATGCATACATTTTTTGTCTATAGGCTGAACTCAATGGAATTGTGTTTCTAAAAACAAAAAGGGTGCTACAGCCTGGCACAGCCATAAAACTCCACAGCCAGGCTTTTAAAAAGTTATTTTACCTACAGCACAGACCTTGATCGCACACAGATCCACTGCTTGGAGAGCTGCGCCTGTTGGGACCAGCCAGTTAGGGAAAGGATTTGTTCCACTTTCTTCTCCTCTTCAGTAAAATTCATTAAACATAAACACATTTTTCATTGCCCCTTTGTGCACTCTGGTCTTATGCTGATTCCTGAAAGTTGCTCTTGTTTTAGTTATTAAACTTATATCAGAATACTGTAATTTGGGAACTCTGTACTCTGCTATGCCCAAAACAGCACTGAAATTCTGCTTTACTGATTCTGCCCCCCTGATTTCCACAAATATCGCTATAAAACAGCAGTTCTGCAGTAACTTTCATAAAAGTACATCACAAATAAAAGCCTAGCACCTGAGCTTAAGAGCTGCTGTCTTGTGTCAGAAGAAAATTCTGCATAACTATCACCATCTTTAGGTTTAAAGAAAATTGTGCTGAAATGCTTGCTGACTGTTCACCTCTGTATTATTACAAACCTGAAGTTACAGCATATTTCCCCTCTACTCTGTAGTGATTACACACTTGTATTATCACACAGTGACTATTTGTTTCAGCTCTGTTCCAAGGCTGAGAGAAAAACTTGGATTGAAGCTGACATGGCACCATGGCCAAATGGTTACAAGAAGTAATTGGGCAGCAAGCCTGAATGGTCTTTTCATTGCCTTTATTTAAAATTATATCGGTATGGGATTATTTCCCTCCTGTTTTAACTTGGTACACAATTTTACAGGGCACATCTCATCAGCACATAAGTAACAAAATGCTGTGTTTCCAAGGGAACCAAAAGGAATCATTCCCACCGGGCCCGAAGCAAGGTGAGCGGGCTGTAGTCACTAGCACAACAGACATGGGCTCTTATTGTTGCAATGCTATCTCAGCTCCAAAGAGACACGAGGAAAGGAAAAAAACTCAAACCAAACAAAAAAAAAAAAGGGAGTACCACTACTGAAACCCTTCACCTGTGAGACCGCTTCCCAGAAAGTCGCGGTACCCCAGGAGACGCAGCCAGGAACCAGATTCCAGCCCATTTTGACCTCACCATGCACCACCCTCGCTCCCAGCCTGCTCCCCCTGAAACCAGCACCACAGCACCCCACTTCCCAAGCCTCCCATGGGCTCCCGCAAGGCCAGAGCGTGGTGCCAGGGGCTGCTGGGCAGAATTTAAGATTTTTCCGTGTAAGAGGAATATATCTTGGAAGTTTAAGACAACACCTTGACAAAGAGCTTTGCTGGCCTGGCCTCTCCCTCTTCCCCCATCTATACACTGATAATTGGTACCTTTATATTTTGGTCATTAGTGTCAGTCTCTTTAGATTAAGTATATTTTACCTAGTTTTTATAAATATACTTGTGGTCATCACTGTAAAGGTAAGAGACAGCCAGTCATTAATTAGGAAAAACTTGCCACCCTGATTTAAAAAAAGTTAGTAGGAAAAGGAAATCAGTTTGAGCTGAATTTCTCTCAACTCAAAACTTTGTGGATTTCTGATAAAGGTTTTCACCCTCCTGCTCAAAGAACCCATTTTTCCCAAGCTTCCCAACTCTTTTCTGTTTGAAAGGTTAAATGTCACCATTAGTTGTGTGTTCAAATGTACGTTTGAACAAGTGGATTGCATCAGTCTGTTAAATCCCCAATCTTATAAAATACACCAAATCAGGACTTAATGACAGTCTAGCTGGTAGGAGATACTGCCATGCAATAACACACATACAAGGAAATTTCTCTTGGATGAAGTAAACCACATTTTATCATGAACCTACTAAAGAAAATTAATGGAAATCTGTGGAAGTAAGCTTTTCAAATAAAATTGCATTAGCAAGAATAGAAATAAAGCAAAAATAGAATCTGGATGACACTTTTGGTAGGTGGATCCCTAATTATACAGTTGTCTATGACACTGCTGGGAAAAAAAACCAAAACAGATCTTTTTCCCCCACAAAAAGATGCATCTATTCATAAGAGAGTTTCTCAACCAATTTAGTTCCTGAATATCCAGCTCATTTCCACATGGATACAGAAATTAAGCAAGCCCCACATCAGTGAAGTATAAACAGAAGCTTAACTTTAAGCAGGTGGTGGGGATCCATTTTAAACTCCATGCTTGATTGGTTTTCTTTAATAGAGCTCTAATTCACCGAAATCAATAGATTGACTGCAGACATACTGAAGGCTGAGAGCAGAAATTAATCAAAATATACAGGTTATTTCTAAAGACCAAGCATGTATTTTACACGTGCATAGATCAAATGACAGAATGGAAATCCTGAGCAAATGCCCTCCGCTGGCAACAGAGAGAAAAGGGAGAGGCTGAAGCTTTCTTGGGCCTCCCCACCCAATTCTTACCTGCCAGTCATCAGGTTCTTATGTCTGATCTGCCCATCCAGTTTCAAAGCAAGCCTACGAGAGCCTTGCTCCTAATTTATTACGGCAGTTCCTTTTGAGAAGCTGTATATGAAAAAAGTTTTACACCATTTTCAAAATTTGCAAAGTTTTGAAAGTATCCCCACTCTCTGCTTCACAGTTTAAAACAAAAAAAAAACCAAACCCACACAGCTTTTACTGTTTGTAAAAGTCACCCATTCTCTCCTAGCCTTGGTCACTCTTAATATGGAATTTAAAACTCTTTTTATGAGGAACAATGTTCTACTGCATTCCAGGCATTGCATATGGATGCAGCCTTTGGGACAACATGACAAAAAGTAAGTACATCCTAAATCCAAGTCTCAACCAACGATCCCAACAGGACACCATTCCCAAATCTATGCTTCATAACCCTATCACTCTTCTCTACGGCATTCTACTCCTCCAAACTTCGCTACGCCTGTGGAAGCAAACCACTGCAAGGAGCAACAGTTTATTTCAGGAGGATACAGCACTGGAACACACAGAAATGCCTGAAGGTTCAGTTTCATCCGCATGCTGCATTCACAGTCTTTCTAGAATCACCCCATATAAAATACTAGTACACCCTAAAAGTACACATTCATGGAATGCAGTCTGAATAAAATTCAATACAAGAATGTTAAAAGATATAAATATGCAAGCAGTACAAGCTGCAATTCCTAGCTTTTGTAGTTAAACTCATTTTTCTTCAGATCCCCACTCCAATTTCACTTTTATCATCAGGCATTCAGGACTTAAGAATTACTGATCAGGGAACATAAATCTTTAACAGTGACATTCTTCACTGATTTGGTAGAATCAACTCATGCAAATTACTTGGCTCTGGAATAGCTGTTTTTACCACTCTTGCCTCTTGTCTATCTTGGTCTTTTGGTACAAAGATTATGTCTTCCCAGCATGCATGGAAAGGAGCCCCAGAATGGAGCTCTCAACACCAGATAAATTATAATAGATGTGATAACATGGGTAATATTTTTCATTTTCTGTAAAAACTGAAGTAGCATTTATTTCTTGACTACCCATCAAAAGGAGATTTCTATGTTGTTATACCTTATATAATGAAAATTTTCTGACAAAAGCACTACTACATTTTAATATGATCTAGAGGTAAACAAAGTTTTCTTGACAAGTCATTTTAAAAGCTAAATTTTAGTCCAAATGTATTAGTTGTAGCAAAACTTTGGAAAAGAGTTTCCAGGTAAAGAACACAATTTTCACCATTCAAGCTAACCTGCAATACCAGGTAGTCTGGAGAGACGGGTCTTCAGCTGAGACAGAGACTTTGTCTCAAATCTCTTCTGTTTCTGATTTAGAGCAGAGATGAAAATGCATTAGCTACGTTCCTGGAAAGTCCTTAAACACCAATTCACAGGCATTGACCAGAAGGGCACGTTATTGTACAAGTAGCTGTTTTATTTTGTTCTTAAAGGCTGATATGCATCTTGACATAAAAAGGGAGAAGTTTGAAATTCTTAAAAAATTTTCCAAGATAGAATTTTTTTCCATAATCACCCACTTCGAATTATATCAGATCCCTGTGATTAATATTACTATTTCAGAAGTGTATATTTTAATTTAGAAGCACGGTTTGCTGATGCATGCTACAATATTAATTCTTTGCATAAATTAGAGTGTGCCCACCGCAACCACATTTAAGTAATTCAGCACACTCTTAGCTTTTATTTCCCTTTTAGCTGAAGTGGTTAAATATTATGCTTACAAAGAAAATGGTAGTGCCCCATCACTCAGTGACCTATAGGCTTTGAATTATGACACGTAGTTCAATCTGGAATGCTGTAACATTGTTAGAAATTTAGCCAAAGCTCTTCTCTCTGAGCATAACAGTGGTTCAGGAGGTAGCAAAATTGATAAGCCCTTAGGGCATGGAAAGTTACCTGCATTCAAAAAGAATATGAGCTGTCAAATTCTGGCAGTTGCTATGCAGAGATGTATAAGAAATAGTTTTGTTCTGTAAGTTAGCTTGACCATACTGTACAGGACGCTGTAATGACAAGGTCTGCGTGCCTGTTTTAATAGCCCAGACAGAATGTTTGTACTGTATGAGCAGCTATAGGTCTAATGAGGCTCGCTGATGCTCAGTATGTACAATTATCCCTGGCCAATGCTCCTTGCTAACCATATTAAGCATGCAAAGTTCTCTATTCTTTCGATCAGTTTTACAGTAATTTTGATTTTTCTTAACAGATGGCATCGAGGGGAGTTTTATCTTTTTCTAAAAAATAAAAATCATAGCCCTCTATCACTACAAAGAATACAGACGTGCTCAAGAAACAAGGTAAGGAAATACATATACTTTTAATCTTTTGATTTTCAAGGTCTGATTCATGATTTATAACGTGTAAGATTGGACACATCTCAACTGTATCATAGGCCTGAGCTGCTTAAGGCTGAATGAGTTGCTTTAAAAAACCTCCACAAAAATTGCCTTCTTATCTGCAAAATGACTTCTTACTCTTCACTTAACACAGCTGACCTTACTTTGGCCAGCCAGATGAATATAGATACTAACATTATTCGGTGTCCTTAGGACGCGCGAGTATAAACTATCTTCTTTCATCACCACTAGAATGAAAACATAGCCCACGCAACCTCAGCATCTGCAATTTATGTTCTCAATAAAAACTGTGTAATCCCCATGTAGCTTGTAAGTTTAGCGGAGCACGCCACTGTAGCCTGAAACCCATTACTGGGAGCCCTGGGAGAGAAACCATTAGTTGGACCAGGTTTTCATCCCCGCTATTTACTCACTTGAGTAAAATATGCCCTGAGGAAATCTTAAATGCCGCCTATTTTTTTCCAGGAGTGGTACCTCAAGGAGAGAGACAGGAAGGAAGTAGATTGGGAGGAAGATTAACGTTGCTTAAAATACCTCAAGCTTTTGAATTTATTACTTCTTCCAGGAAGAAGTTGCAGTGGCTTTTGAGCTCCCCAGTGAAATGCAAGAGTCGAAGTTCGGTACAGAAAGGTCACCAGGAACATCTAACTAGGCTGACTAAACACTACTGCTCAATGCTCAAGTGCTGTTTTGATCAGCAGAACTCCGTAAGCACAGCACCTGGTACGTATTATTTCTTCTGATCAATTATACGTTTAGAGAACTGCAAAGAAGGGATTACTGTAAATTCAGAATAATCAAAGGATCAGGAAGCTTTATCCCCATACCAACCACCTGCAACACACAGGCATGATGTACAGTACTTTTGATGTTTTATCTGCTAGAAACCTGTCTTTAACTGAACTGTAAGTATTTGACACTATCTTGAAATACTTGGAGGTATGTTAAATATCTTTGCTCTTAAAAGTTTTTCTGCCTGGGATTGCTATTTTCTCAGAGTATAAAAGTCTGTTTTTCCTTTTCTATTCCCTTTTCCTTCTACGTGTAATTGTGTCATGTGTGCGCTCCCCCCCCAAAAATCCCAATGAGGCATCACAGAATAAACACACAAATCAGAGTTTTAGGACCTTTGTTAGGAAGCAAGTACTGCAGAACTGCATTGTATTATCTAAAGAATGATGTTTAAATACAGGAAGAATCTTCCTAGAGTTGCAACAGAAACCATAATGTTCTGTCTTGCAGCCAAGCCTGCTCAGTAATCTTCCAGGCCTGCCCTTCCTAGAAGGAGGAAGACAAATAAAGAGGTGACACTGCCCACAGAAATCTACTTATTAATGACTTGGAATTCGAGAAGCTCTAATTTCACACTTTGGAAAAAGTAATACTTAAAGAATATGGTATACAGAAGTCTGCTTAACCTTTGAAGTACAAATGTTATACGAGTTTAGTTTTAATTAGCATCTGACTTGCAGTACAACAGCAGCAGAGCAGTATCGATGGAGAGTTCTGCAATGAGATTAGCCTATTAGGGGACCTCAGAATTGAATATGCATCCACTTAACATGCATTTTAATGTGTGATTTACTGCATAACCAGCAAAGAATAAGATTAACGAGAACTTTTCAATACTGACTAAAATACTGAATACATCCAGGAAGAACTGAAGTGATGTTTATATGCAGGCTTCAAACCCCCTGAAGAAACTCTGTTAAGTTATAAATTCTAATAACCTAGATAATTTCAAATGTTTCCTGATACATGTTTCAAAAAGCCCAACCAACCAAACAAAAAACCCAACTTGTTTGTTTGGGTTTTTTTATTAATCCCAGCCTGATATACATAGAATCTGCACGGCAAACTACAGGCAGAATCTCCCCAAACGAAAAAAGAAATTTTAGCCACCAAAAACACTCTTAAAAATATTTTTTTATTATGTTATGTTGCCTAAAAAAAATTGTAACGGCTCCCCTTGCTGAAGTTGGTGATTGCCTTCTAAGCACTTTGCATTTCACATAGATTAGAGATTAAAATCTCCTTGCCCAGGACAGATGGGCTAATATGCTTGAGAGAGACAATGCTTTAGCCTGCCATAAATTAGCAAAATCCAGTTGACAAATAGTATCCAAAAATGCTATAAAATGTACCACGCTGTTTAAAATTCAGAAATGCTTAAAATTCACATTCTGAAAGGAGTTGTGCAAGCAAAAACACCACCAGGGAGTTCATGGAGAGCGCACACATCAAGGATGCAAGCATGGTCAGAGAGAACTCCATTTAGATTAGACTATATATTATCAACAGGGAACTGTGGATGGTTTCTGGGGGTGAAACGGTACTGTTCACCAGAAGAGTGCATAACATCAACTTAATTTGAAAGCTCTCCTGGAACACAGTATTTTTTTTCTCCACAGAGAGAACTGAACACACACTTCAAATAGAGTTTCGATGATTTAAACTCTGGAAGTAAAAGATTTAGCTCTCAACTCAAAAGAGATGTAGACTTATAAATACGTATATTCAAAGCAGCACAGGATGTTGGTCTCCATTTTCAAATAAACATTTTCTTTTGGCAGAAAATACTGATTCACTGGAACCCAATTGCTTTTCTAGAGTTTTTTCCCCCCGCCCTGGAAAAAACACGCATATCCAGTGATAGTACTGGGAACGGTTTTTCCACTCAAAATTACTCAAAAGGAAGGAGACTCAAATGCCATAGAGCCAGAACAGACAATGGCCCAAAAGTTAGGGCGGACATGAGGGATGGGAAAGACCCAGCCATAAAACCCTGTTCTACCAATTTAGAAGCATTACCTCATTTGTCTTCCAGTGACGAGAGAAGCTGTATTTTAATTCTGCAACAAAAATGTTCTCCTGGCCTATTGACAGAAAAAGGAAGGTGAAGGGTGGTGATTCAGAGGATTTGACCTCAAGTCCGGCCTCTGTCCCTGGGCAG
>NW_009259312.1:3242874-3263715 GCF_000687185.1 Egretta garzetta | reverse complement strand
GGTACAGCTGAGCTACCTTCCACAGGCAGTTGAAGATAAATGTTTATACCAACACTGGCTGTGTTCAGCACCATTGAAGTATTAAACATGATCTCAAGTCCCTTCAAGTTGATTAAAAACCATGGAACAGTTCTGATCAACTGAGTGCTTGCACAAGCTTACTACATGGCAAACCTGACACCGATCCAAACTGTCCTTAAATGATCCAGGACACTTGGACAACACAGCCCAAGAATCTTTCTAACCTGCTTTCTGACTGTATTCCCACAGAAAGTAATATCACTTGTGGAGAAAGTCATAATGTATAATTTTGTGCAATTGCAGCTTATAAAAGTTAATTATAAGAGTCCCTTCCATCCCTGGCACAATACATACTTTTTAATAAACAACACTAATTGAGTGCAATTGTCCACCACAAACCCATTCCATGTACCCAGAGGCAATTATATTAATACCTGAAATACAGAAGGAAGCGTAACTATCATGTAAATGAAGCTTTAGGACAAAAGTGCTTTGACAGACTAGCATGACTACAAAATGGCAGTAAACTTGCATGTCATTTCTTTCAGAAGCTCACTGGAAGTGCAAACAAGCTACTCACATTTAGAATTTCTGTAATGCTCACTGCTGTAGCATTTAAGTTCTCACACATTAAAGAAAAACACCATATGCATCACGGAGGGGTTGGAGGGCATTTTATGAACATTAAATTGTTTCCTGCTTTTTTTTTTCTCCATTCTAAATGGCAAACATCTCATCTGTTATTATAAGACCAGGGTAGCACTAGGAAATAGAGGTTGTTTGAGAACCAATATAACACCACATTCAGACAGCCCCAGAATTGCTTCATATTTGCGACTTAACTATTGATCAAATATTATTTACATACTACAGAATCTCCACCTCAGCATTTCTCAACAGTTTTGAATGAAAACAGGCAATCTCTATTGACAGGTTAGAATGGCCTCAAGCCAACTTGAATGTTTCCACTCCAGACAGCATTATATACCTTCATCTCCAGCATGACCTCTGCAAGCACACATAAAACTTCAGGTCTGTGGAGGAGGTAGTATAAAGAATATATATCGTATGTATCTTCCTTATATGATATACAGCATAAATAGCATACAGGCCTGTTGAGAATGGACAACATGAGATTATTGGGTTTTTGCCTTAAGTGAGGAGAGCTTTGTTTTACTGAAGTTTGAGTTTTTGAAGAAACTTAACATAAACAACATAACTGTTCAATATTACAGAGAAAAAAAAAAAAAAAAGGCTGTGTGCTCTTCTAGTTTCAACTAAAATTACTTGGAACAGTGTTTACAACTTTCCACCAAAAAATGAGTGAGGCATGATACACAGCAATCAGAACAAATGTGACACATATCAAGACCTTATCTCCACCCTTACTAACCAGGGGGTAGCTCAAGGGCATACATTTAGAAACCAGAGATGGTCCACAGAATTTTGTTACTACTTCATGAGCAAACCAGAAAAACAAACCCAAACCACTGTCTCATATTATAGGGCTCTGAGTTTGTTATGATGATGCGATGGTGGCTGGCACCGTTTTAATACGTCTGACTCAGTCAAGCAAGTCTATAAATAAATCAGTTTAAAAACCCCCACCACACTGATTTTCAATTTACTACATCATAGGCCCCTAACTTCAAAAACTGCAATTATTTGCAAGAATGTCCATGTCAAGAGGAATTTAAAGCACCCAAAACTGTTGAAGAATTTTCTAATGGAGGCCTATAGAATGCCAATATATTGCAATGCCAAGTTATGCTGCAGCTTGGCTAAGAAATTTTATGCATTAAGGTGATGTGCTTTGAAGAAAATCCAGGAAATCTGCATGACAATACCTGATCTGCAGAATTACAAGTAGAATGCTTCATGTTCCCCCGGCCTCCCTTCAAAACATTAATACATTCAGTGAAATGGAGTTTTATACTGTGTTGCTTTGACCTTTGCAGTATTTTATATTTTGAGCAAATGGGCATTCCATCCCCTTCCCAGAGGCTAGTGAGACTGTAAACAGGAAGAAACGAGGAATTGCAGCCAATCTAATTACAGAATATTGAAAAGGTCAAAGAAGTGCACCAAGCCAGGGTAATTTGCAAAATGAAAGTTATGAAGAGTCCTTTGATATGGAGGAAAAAAAAAAAAAAATAGAAATAAAGCATGCAATCAGCATTGACCCAGATGCCCCAGGGAAGAGAGGGAAACTCACAAAATGTACCTATCAGGAGCTGGAAAATGCAAACCCATTTCAGTGTTACAAGCGAAGATAGGTTTCAAAATGCCAAGCAGCAAAATCTATCTACAAGTAGTTTTGCACTAATATCCCAGTAGGTTTAAGTCAGAATTTAATTGCACTAATACAATTGCACCAGTGTTAGTAGCAGAGAGCTGTGGTAGAACTACGGGAACGCCATCACCATATGACCACAATCTGCCTGGCCAGAGCTGTTCCCACGGGGCCTTACACATTCTCTGGAAAACAGATACCAGCTATGCACAGATAGTGTAGTCATAAAACAGTGACCTCTAAGAAAGCTGGGTATTTAGCAAAGTACACAGTGGAGTTATTTTGACAAGGACACCAAAACCAGAACAATAACTGTTTGGGCTTCAGACAATCATGACAATACCCATTAAAAACATGCCATCAAATCTGGAGACAAGAGACGGTCACATAGCACATTTTTCAGCACAGAGCCAGGGTAGCTAAATCACCCAAATAACCTCCTCTACTCCTGCAGCACTAGGTAGGTTCCTCCTGCAGGTGAGCAGATGACTGGCATAAGGGTCTACCCCACCCTCATGAAATGCCACCAGAGAAACCAGTGGAGAAGAGCCCTGGGTTTGGAGAAAGTGGCAAGCCTTGATCTCACCCCATCAGCTGCCTCCTCTGCTAGGATTCACCTCCTCAAGGGACCACCCTTCGGTCATCAGCCAGCTCACCACAGTGGGAATCGCAAGCAAGCATCAAACAAGCATCACAAGCACTTCAGCTAAGATTTCTCTTTAACCACCTCTAGCGTAGTCCAGCCCCAAAACTTTTTATTGTGTTATCAAGGTGCCCCCTCAACACAGCTTCATGCCTAATAGTTTCTTATCTGCTCTCAAGCTGGCTTCACATTCCCCCCCCCGCCTCCTTTTCTTAATTTCTCCTTTTAATGTTTTTGCACACCGATTGTCCTTAGATGTGATCTGGCCTGTTGATTCCTATAGCATCAGCCTTCAGGACGATGATGTTTTCTTATAAAAACTTCCTATGTTCCCTCGGCAAGGCAAGCAACTATGCCTATTCATTTCATTATTGCCAGGCGTACAGTAAATCCCAGTAACGTATAACTGCTGCTGATATTCTGAATTAAAGCAGAAGTTCTTGTGATATTTGGAGAATTATAAATAAGAACAAAAGTGATCTAATGAGAGGTAGTAGCTAGAGAGGCAATGGAAAGTAGTACAAAAGTCTCTAAATACTCCAGATTCTTTGGAGGAAAAAGAGAGTGATTACTGGCACCAAGAATAGTGCAAAGCTTGTTGCAACAAGAGGCCAAAAATTAATCTACCACCAGACAAAATAAAATGTAATTGTGATTACTGGGCCTTCCTTAGGGGAATTTCTTTCTTCCATCTGAATTCAAACACTCAGAGCTTTCCTCAGTCCAACTTAACAGTGACTTGAAGTTAAAATTAACTTTCTGGTGCCCTGATCTTCTGGTTTTTGGAAATCTCCTTTAAGTTGGTTAAAAACTCTTTTTAATGCAAGTCAATAAAAAAACATGGGGCAAGGGGACAGTATGATTCTTGAAGGGTTTGCTCAGAACTTACATTACTTCTTGAGTAGAATTTGAGATGCTGCTCTGCAGTTTAACAGCCTCTCTTGGCCTCCCTTTTGCCTATGAAACGTGGCTGTTGGAGCTCAGCGACTCCTTGAAGCAATGTAAATGACTTTTTCATTTCTACACTGAGCCTTCTGCATTTGTTGCATGTTTAATCAGAGCTATTCTACCCATTCGCAAAGGCTCCAGTGTATAATTTATGAAGAAGTATGAACAATAGTCTCAAGAAATTTACATTTATATCTTGGGACCAATGAATTGCTATTGGTGGTTGGGTTTTTTTCTTTTTTTTTTTTTTTTTTTTTTTTAAATAATACATACCATTTTAAAGAAAATCCAACTGAAGGAGAATAATGAAAAGAATCTTAAACACTGAGGAAATAAGTAATGCTGAAGCAGCAGCAATCTCAAACTGTAAAGCATTAACAGCAGCAAAAAAAATAATAATCTTGAAGCCCCAGGTTTTCAGAGTTCAATGATAAGTGAAGTGTCTGTAGTATGCAACACAATGAACAAAAAGCCCTATTCTTCAGAACTGAAGTTCCCTCCTTACACAAATCAGATGCCAAACTTATTGCTTAAGGTAATGCTTTGGGGATGGGGACCATTTGTTCTTGCTCTCTCTGACCAGGATAGTCCCACCATAAATACATTCCATGCTCTGTCAGAAGCAGAGAAGTCAGCATCAATTCCCAGCATGTTGCCCACAAAGATTAAGCAGCACTAACTTAATGAAGAGGAAGAAATATATTTGGATCTCCTCTCCCAAGATTTGTATTAACATTTTCTTGTTTATCACATCACATAGCTCATTACTGATGTAATTTAAAGAGCTCTCTGTCATAAGGAACCATAGGGAAACTATTTAGCGGTCACATATGTAAGGTATGTGAGGAAACAGTAGGATAATCGTGCCAGTGAAACTGCTTCCAAATAAATTAATTCAAAAGGAAAACTAGACCACAATCAAGCAAATGTATGAGGAAGAATGAAGCTTCACAAATTAATACCAATCTATAAAATGATGGTACACAAATACGTTGCACATACATTTGTGTAATGTATTTAAACTAATGAAAATAAACAAATACAAGCTATGAAAGGAGGAGATGGGAGGAGAAAGAGAGCAAGAAAAGTAAAAGAAAAAAGCTTGTATTTCCTTTCAAAGAGAAGAGGACTGTTCTAAAAAGGTTCTGGAAAGGATGGACCAACCCAAAAAAGTTTGGAGCAGACAGACATTGCCTTGAAACAAGGCAAGAGTTGATTTTACTGGCTAAACTAGTGTCAAAGAAGGAAAAAGGGGAAGAGGAGACACGTGCCTGGGGTAATGCAGGCTGTGCTGCTCTTCCAGTCCCGCCATTCAGCATGGTTTTGGGGAAGGCAGGAGTAATGGGTCCAGCTACAGCAGACACGTTAACAGCGCAAGGCGTTTTGCAAAACCCCATAGAGGGTGGCACATTTTAAGAAATGTTCAGGCAATGCTACAACATAAGTTGCTAAATGTCTATGAAATAAAGAGATGCCAACTTCAAGGGTGCACTTATTTCCTTTTACTCCCTTTTGTTCCTAGAAGCAGGAGAGCTATTTAATAAAGCCGGTGTTATTTAAACCTGAGCATCACAAGTAGGCAAAGACAACTTTCAAGATTCTGGCAGTGACAGGGGAAAGGCATGATAAAGGCCATCGAGTCTCCAGAGCAAAACACTGCTGGCTCCTATGCCTCACCTCAGTCAGCAAGTGTCATCGTCCGGTACAAGCACGACAGGTTTAATTCACAGAAAATTACAAAAATGTCAGATCTCACTCTGAGTATATCCAAACAATTGGGGATGAGCCCAAGTTATTCCTACCACAGTCAGTGTTGGTTTGCTGTTACTCGCAACAGGAGGAATTCTTTACTAAATGTTGTCTAAGATCAGGATCGATCCATGCCACATATACTGAAAATTTCAGTGAAAACATTGCAAGTTATCACTGACTGCAGCCCTAACCTCTGCTATTTGTCAATTCTCCAAATATTTCTCATTCAGATTCCAGCAGTCATAATGAAAACACTCATCCATCTTTATTACTCCAAAGTGAATACATTACCATCTAAAAAGTGTCACTTAATTTTCAACACCAACTATGTATTTTCTGGTGAACAATTTACATGGAAACCATATCCATGGCACACAGGAAATATGATTAATGTCCAATCAATTATAACAGAGTTTCATCCTAACAAATATTTTGTTATCACCAGTCACTATGATTTATTGTGATCTATAAAGCTCATGCGCTCTCTCTCGCTCTTGCTCTCTCTCTCGAAAGAGAGAGGCTATAGAGACTATCTTTATAAGGTGAATGTGTGTGTTACCCTCAGGAAAAATTCTATTTTTGATGATTTCCAAAATAGATTAAAATAGTGTTATGAAATGTCACAAATCATGCCTTCCTAACAGAAATCCTGGTCTGATGGCCCATGTAAAATGGCTTACAATTATGGATCCCATTTATCTCTACTTTGTTGTTCAGCTCGGTTGTAAAGGAAAATTCTCTCCTGCAATTATAGATCCTGGGCCAGACCCTCAGGAGGTACAAGCCAGCACAGCTCCATTAGCCAGCTTTCTCTCCCACAGCATTTCCCTGGGCTACGTTAAGGACACCATATTACGAATCACTTCCCACACGACAGCCGCTGCCCGAGGACACATGAGAACCCTGCAGTGTCGGGCTCAAGTCACTTGGTCTCTCCCGTTGATAACAGCACATTGGCGTCCAACAGGGGAACCCAGGGGGTTGGGGACCCCAGAAAAAAAGGTCAACAACAACAACATTCCCTGCCATGCAAATGTTGTGTTATAGACCTTAAAATTCTACCACTCGCCCCCCTGCCCCCCATTTCTCAGACAATGTTTTGGAACAGTCCCTGCCTCAAGCTAACACATGAGAAACAGTTTGAGTGCAGCTCTCTGTTTTGGCGGGCGTGAGAGTTCAGTAACATGGACACAGGCCACTCCATACCAGATGGCTGCAGGGCCGGGGACAGTCCTGTGCATGTCCAAATATACATATAGGTTCCCTTCCCTGGCAGCTAATCACCGTATTTTTCAGGTTTTTTCCATTTGCAAGAAAGGGAGATAGAACTTTTTTTTCTACTTTATTGAAATGGTTTGAGACCCTGAAGTGAAATTTGCTGTACAACTATAAAGTTCTATTAACACAGAAATCTGTCCCACTGTTTCAGTACATCAGCAACAAATTCTGATTTCTGAAGTGACAGCTGACCATTGAATTATTGATTCAGATTCACCAGCTGATAAACTAGCATAGATCTCCTCCAAACTCAATGAGAATGCATGGACCACTAGTACTTCACAAAGAAAATTATGTCTAATTTTACTGTCTCTCAGATTTATTTAAGAATGCAGCAAAAATAAGAGAGACATAAGAGCTACTAAATAGTGTTTTAAAACTAAGCACAAAGGAAAGCACAAATTTCAGTAATCAGTCTGTCTCAGCACAATAAAAGTATATATATTTTTTTTATTGAAAAACAAACAAAAATTACTTGCAACGGTCATATTTTTAAATAAGAAATCTAAAATACAGTGGCTGTGAATTGTTGAAGGTAATGCAGCACATGCAATGTTATAAGAAAATGCAACCATCCTGAAAACTTTATTTCTTGGCCTTTACAATGCACTCTTGGCAAGAATATTAATTTTATAAACAAAACTTTCCATAAATAAAAGTCCTTTACATTACCTGGCAAGAAGGGCAGAAGGAGATTAAAGGGCCAAGACTATATAAAAAAGAATAATTATGGTTAAGAACAGACTACACACTTTCCATATGGCAAATGATACCAAAAGCTATTCCCACTAAAAGGGAAGCCAGCAATACCAAGTACACCATATTTCTTTACTGCAGCATTTTTTAAAGGAAATGCAAACTTCTTAAAGCAGGCGGTGACAAACATTCACCTACCGAACAGCTGCGGTGGCTCAAAGCACCGCCAGCCTCCCTCTGCCATCTGCCTGCTGCCACCCCCCCGCCAGCGCTTCCCGGCCTGCAGCGCGCTCCGGGAGGGATATACCAATGCACTGCACCCACCGGGGGCAAAGCCACCCCTCAGGTGACGGGTTGAAGCCAACATGCTCCAGTTTCCCTGGGAGCAAGGGGTGGGCACTTGCTTTTTTCCCCTCACCCGTTCCAAGGTAGCTCAGGAACTTCTAGCAAAGAGGTGGCATAGAAAGTTGGGGGAGCGTGGGTTGGACTAACACATTAAGCACAATTACAGCAAGATTGATGAGGGTGGGTCTAAACTTTCACTTTTTAGCTACACCATCTTAACTATGGTAATCTCCCATTTCCTCTCCAACAACTGGTTCTACTTACAAAGACCAATAGCTGCTGTTTCGTTAAAGGATTTTAGCAGAATAGCCCAAGACAGTGACGAACTGGAGGCACAGGTTTGCAGAACTAGAGTGAAAGGAAGCCACTCTACTCTTCCTTTTTGAAGCTTTTAGATGTTCCTGCACGCATCCTGAAATCTTGAATTAACGTTCCACCTTACTAAGCAGTATCTCTAAGAGCAGAGTTAAAATAAATGTTTATTTAGTTACGTGATTCCCAGGAAAAAAATCTTCTTCAGTGAGTATCTCTAGGAATTAAGAACAAAAAAATGAAAGCTGTTGTCAGGATAACTAGGGCCAAACTAAAAACCCTTTCCTCCCAGCTGCTGTGGTGACTATTCAGGGAAGCCCATTCCTTCAGCGTCAGCAGAAGCCCGAGCACCAGTTCAGTTCTGCATGAGGCAGTTGGTATTCAGGTTAATGGAAATGTACACAGTGGCAGAATACTTTCGTTTTCCCACGTTATTACAGTTCCCTCATTTTGAATCAAGATTTTCTCCCAATACCATTTTTTTAATAGAAAAATAGGTAGGCGTGATCACAGACCATTCACATAGCCTGCAAATCGATCACTGGCAGGGTCTTTGTGCCACCTTCCCTTCTCCCTTCCCAGCACAGCAGCTGACCTCACCATCCACTTCACTACCTGCTCCTGGCAGAGCTCCGCAAGTGTCAGTGGAGTGATGATGGGGGAAGTCAGCTGAGGAACCAGTCCCATGTTCTTACTGAAATTTTTAAGGAAAAAAAAAAAAAGTCTTTAAAGAAGAAAATAAGACAAAGTCAACACAACTGGAATGCCCCCATTCATCAGTCTATTTAAATATGGGCAGAAAGCTTATATCAACTTGGGGTACAGGAAGAAAAAGGAGTCTACTAGCAAAGGCCAGGGTGGTGAGCAGAGGAAGCTGCTGTGCTGATACTGTACAGCTGCAGGTCTGCTGCAGCCTTGCTGTCAGCATTGCAGCTCCACAGGCAAACACTGCACCACTTCCCTTTCTCTGAGATTTTTAAGCTGTGGTGCAAAACAGGCGCTATCAAATCTCATTAACTCAGAACTTCTCTTCAAAAAGGGTATCTCAAAGGCCGAGGCTAGGGCTAGCGGCTCTGAAGGCACAGATGACAGCAACAATGAGCAACACTACAAAAGATGCTGTGGTGCAAAAGGGTCTTTTCAAACCTGCTGGGGGGATGTTACCTGCTGCCTGACTTTATGTTCACTTTAACATTGGCATATTCACCTATGACATTGGTAATGCTTTATACTAATTGGCCCCAGGTCCCAGACTCTCAGAGTATAGACACCTTGCTGGTGCTTAAGCTAGCAGTAAACTAGCTTGTGGCTGTATGTCCTATTACAAGGGACACTTCTTACTGCGATGGGGAGATTCTGTATTGGAAATGGGTTTCACTGAGTGTGTATTTCTAAGCCCTGGTGATATTTCTAACCCCAGGATTTGCACATGTTGGCTTGAGTACAAAATCTGCACAGGATTTTTTGGGTTTTATGGTCAGAGGTGGGGGGAGGCAGTCAGCCCTGCTTTCCTGTGCTCTGGTACAGGTAGAGTAGACAAGGGGGGGAAGTTAGAAGTAGATTCACTTTTTCCCCCCACGTTGTCTCTGCTAAACAGACAATGAGAAATGCCCAAAGATGCATGCAACCGTGGCTGTAGGTCTTCAGTCAAAGAGCCTATTTCCAATGAAATTAAAACCCTGTCACCACTGCTGCTTCTGTTTTCTGACCTAGGCTTGTCAGGCAGCGGAGGTCCCATGGATATTATCTGCGTTATTTTTATTCACACAAGACAGATCTTAAATTCTAAATGCATTACACAACTAATGGTTAAAGTGATTCACCTTCACCATAGTCTTCCTGCTTTCCTTCACTTTCAAAAGCAGTTATTTGGCTGACATGATGTTAAATTTTCTATTACCTGAAAAATCATTTTGTCTACTGTAGTGTCTAATTCCACCAATGCGAGTACAAAATGACCGAGGTGAGAAGATCTGTAAAGCTAGTTATTTTGTGATTTCTATTTAATTTAATCCTATGAAAGTGGGTTAGGTCAGAATACCCTGAATGCTTAGTTAATGATCCATGTATGAGCAGTATCATCCACGAGAACATTTCTGGACAGAGTGTACTACAGAGTAAGAAACAAGCAATTTCTATTACAGAATGGTGTTTTTCATTCCAGACTGGCCAGTTATGATAAAATACTGAGGCACCTTAAAAATCCTCTTCTGATAAAGAAAAAAATGTAGTGTTTTAAAGTCTGTTCTTCAGAAAGTATTTCTCCGATGCCACAGCTTCCCCACTTGTAAAACAGTTTTCCCTAGGTCCCTTTCATCACTCATGTTTCTCTTGGCTTTTTAAATTTTTACTGAGTCTGCACTGCAGCTACACCAGAAAAGCTCTGATCTGTGCTGCACCTCCAAGCACTATTCTATCACATATAAAATCATTCTGAAACAACTCTCCTGTAATTAAAGCATCTCTCTGAAGCACCTGTAAACCTTACAACCAGGCAAGCATTTTAATTCACTGATGCTACAGTTGTGTTTACAGCTATTATCTACATTCTACTTCATCTAAGGTCACAAGACTGATATAAGCTTCCAATGGAAAAGATTGGTCTTACTCCACATAACACTATACTACGGTAGATATACAGCTTTTGAAAGATCACTTTACACACTAGGAAAACACATTCTGGCACAGTAAGCAAGACTGAAGTACCACGTAACTAACACCAGCTCGCAAAGGTCAGTGGTAAGAAAGATACAATAAAGTGAAATAACAGGTAAATTACTGTATCTCTGGAGATTTTCTATGGAACAGAACTACAGTCATGTAATTCTGTACTAGTGATAACTGCATGCTAAAAAGAAATTTTTCCATATTTAAAGTTGATTGAAAGATACTTTTTTTTAAGTACACTAAATTCTCATGTAATCCAGACCATTTCTAAGCCCCTCCAAAGGAACCAAGCCCTGCAAGTAAATTGGTTATATTCCTGCTAAGACTATATTAAATAAGGCCAAATTCCTTTGTGACTGCCGATGTATCTTTCATGAGCCTCTATTCTGCTGAAATACATTGCTTTCTAGGCAATGAGCCAAGGAAGGTCAGAGCCCGTAAGAGGGTCTACTCCAGAAACATGTAACCCCAATCAGTTACCCAACAGCCCTGACACCACACATTGGAATCGCCCGATAAGCAAAGAGCTCATACAAATAATCTTTGCTTTTCTATTGAACAACATGCATTTCCAGTTTCTCCTTCAGTATCCACAGCTGTGCAGCAAATGCAGGGCATTTCATTTATCAGAAGACGACAGCGCTGACAGAGGTAGTACAATCAGGCAGCCTCTTCCATCTGTTAAATATATGCCTCTCTCTTCCCTCTTAACTTTCTTCTTCCTTCTGCAGGGAGGAGAAGTACAAGTAGTTTTATGCTAAATATTTTGGCCATGTATACAATTTTTGCCTTATTCTTCTCTAACTGACAAGTCAAATTCCCCATGTCAGACCAGCACAGTCATTTATGCCACTCATTGTTTGCTCACAAAAGTATCTATTGAGAATATAATACAGTATTGTCAGATCAGAATGACAGTTGATGATAATATGAGTTCCTCTGTATTCTGGTTGCCAATATTATAGTCTAACACTTACTGAGGTTTAATGCTCAAGGGAAAAAGAGAGCAAGGCTCTTTCTTCAGAGTGCAGCTAGATCCAGTTTAGGAAGAGCATAGCTCAATGACGACAAATTAAATAAATCTAGAAACCCACAAAGTTTGGAAGAAATTCTGAAACAAAGATACGTATGATACATCCTGACAATCAATGACTGAAAGTCTCAATACACACAAGCGTCTTTCAAACAATCTGTTTTATGATTTTACTGATACTGATTCACAGGGAGAAAAACAAATCAGCTCTCAGTGCCTTTTCAGAACCCTAATTCAGCCTACAAATGTAGCTCAAATTTGTGGCTGGTGCCACCATAAACTAATAAAGAATGAGATTTAGCATTCAATGTGCAACAGATTCAGATCAGATTATGATCCCTTCTCAGAAAGGTAGGATTTTTTTTGTAGAGGAATAGAAGCTTCCTTAGCTCTTGAATTTACTGCCAGTTGTTTTGTAGAAAAAAAAAAAGCACGGTGAGTAAAACCAAACCAAGACAGCCTGCCCCTGCAGTGGCCCAGCTGTCCCAGAAGCTCTGCTCAAAGCTTTCTCTCCCTTTCTGTTCTTCACCGCCTGCACTTACTCCTCTGGCAACCACAACATAACCCAGTTCTCTTACAAACTGAAAACATTTAAAGGGAACAAAGTTGGGAAGAGAGTAACAAGCATATGGCCAGACTACATGCGGTTTTAAAAACAAACAAGAAGCGTCAACAGTTTCTCTTCCTATTTTCATTTCCAGTCTCTAGTTATAGCCTTTCCTTTTGACTATCAATGCCCAAATGACAGACTAGGTCAGATTTTGGAAGGACAAACCTCAGAACACCAAACCCCTAAGAACTTTTTCCTGGATACTAATTCTGTTCAATCCTTTAATAGCAGACCAAAGCAATGTGTTTGAGAGAGATTACCGACTCCGTATTAAGGGATTTCAGGAATCCTTACAATGAACCATGGAGGAAGACACGTTGGGATCTGGAAGAACAAGATATTAAGAATACAAGCATCACATAATTTCAGCATGCTCTAAAACTGGGGTATTTAGAAGGGGATCCATCTGTTGGTAAGCAAAAAAAAAATCAATTTAACTTTCCTGGGCCATATTCAGTAACATGTTTACTTATTCCCTTTTTTCCATATGACACTTCCATCTTTATCTTCTTATTGACACGACAAAGAGCAAGAATTATGAAACATAAGTCAAAGGTGAAGCTTAAAGCATACAAAACTTTGTATCTCTCTCTGTCTTCTGAGGAAGGCTACTCAGGCAAGCCAGTCCCTGACACAAAGCTATTAACTTGGGCAAAGAGCATGGTTATAATGGAAATTTTCTAGTTGTTTTGCACAGTTGGGGGGAAAAAAGCTTACTCCTAGGAAAATTCTTCAGAAGCTGTCCTGCTTTACTACAATTTTATGCTTGCTTTTCTCACGATCAGAAGAGATTCAACACCCACGGGATTAGTTCCCCTTCTCTATTAGCCCATCTTTAAAGATCTGGACAATAAACAAGCAATAAACTGTGGCATATGATAAACAAGCCTCTCTGTCTCCTCAGTTCATTTTGGTCTTCTCCATTTCAGCTTCTGACAATGCAGTTACTTTCTGGCTGCAGGCCCTCTCTGCTGGGAAAGCAGTGGCACCAATAGCTAGCAACAACATCTGGGCTGCTGCTAAAGTGGACCCTGTGGTTTCCCAGTGCTCCTTCAGTATATTGCATGCCACAGGTATGACCACGAAGGGAAAATTTTGAGACTCAGTTTAATGGAGTGTGTTATAAAAAGGGTGACTTTTGCAAGCAGCTATAAACCAGGACACACTTTCTGAATACAAATTTATGGACTGACTCTGATGGACAGAATGGGGTTAATTTTTCTCCTGTAGGAAAAAAAAAAAAAAGAAAGCATGGAAGACAAATCTTAGATCTAACCTAGAACAATCATTTATGTTCATCAGAACATTTTAATCACAAGACTGCAGCCATCCCTCCCTCAAGTTAAGAGTTGTCAGAGCAGTACAAAGCTTAGGGGAATCTGTGTAAGTTGGAAGGATTCTTTAAATAAAGAAGTACAGAATAATAAATCTTATGATGTGCAATAGCCTTAAATACTCATACACAATTTCTTTTTTGAAAATGAAAACATTCTAATTACATGTATGGTTTCACAGTTCACCCCAGAAGTCTGGTAACAGCCAGCCTAGCACAGGCTTCTTGCAGTGCTTTCCAAATGCCTCGGTAAAAGTCACAGATCATCGCCAGGATATGACACTTCCAGTTACATTTGTTTAGATGTCCCAACTCATGTTTTCCCCCAACCAAGTGACATGATTTCATGGACATGGCACACAGTTGCTTATAACTGACAAAGCCAGTGAATCTATCAGCATCATATGGCTTTGGCACTCTGTACCCTAATCAACTGTTTGGAAACCTCCTTGGTATTTACTATAGAGCCACTGCAATTTCTTCAACATTATTAGGGGAACAAACTAAAGTAAAGGGAGTATTGAAAGCTTATCTTGCCATTTAACTATTGATATACCCTAAGCATCTGATCTGGGCACAGATTAGAACCGGTGGCCTACATGGAAGATGCAAATAATAATTTATAACAACGTGAGTTCATTACTTATACTTGCAATATCAGGTTTAGGTGATACCAATCAACCTGTCAGAAATACGCATACAATATGAACATATAAGAAAAGAAAGCATGCTACAGCAATGCCAAATTTTCATGGGAGGTCAGGGGAGAGCTTTTAGAATGAAGCTATATATGCACCTCACGCTTAAAGCTTCATGGAATCTACATACAGACATACGGCTCTTTAAGCATGTATTCCTGGTAAGCTTGAAGAAAAAGAGGTGTGTCATTTTCCAAGCAAATTTCCCAGGGTAAGGCTGGACATGTCTTTGCTCTGGAAATGACAATACTAATAACATTCTCTAATATCACTACAAGCGTGACTAACATCAGGGATTTTATAATCTCCAAAGCACACACTTTGCAAAATAGCTGTCGGCAGAAACTCAAGCCAGGAATGACTGCGTGGTTAACAGAAAACTGATGTGTCTCAGTGAACCTTTAGCAAGAACCTAAATATGAGGGATCCTACAATATGTTGCAAAGAGTTTAATCAATACTTTTTTTTAGCACAAATATTACTTTGCCTTTCTAAATGATATTATTAGCTTCCAACTGTGGGTAATTTTTATGCCCTAAGCACTCAGCTTTAAGCAGTTCTTTCTGTGAATGGCTCAGCTTGACCAGTTCTAAAACAGTGGAAATGTGTATATGCAGGCCCAATTTAGCATTCAATTAATTTCTTTATCACTAATAGTTCTTAATTTTCCTCTTAACATACATATACAGTAAGGTCTGGAGGGAAAAAAGCAGATTTCAGAAACTTTTTTTTTTTTTTTTTAAAAAAAAAAGAATTACAAACCCATGGGACAAAGCTCATCTGTAAGCCCCTTCTCAGCCACAGTCCTGCCAAGCTTAATGAGAGCTTTTGTGTACACAAATATTGTCAGGAGATAAAGCCGCAGGCAGTGTTCTTCACTACTGGATACATTCACACACTCCCACCCCTCATCACCCCCTGCCATTTATGTCTCAGTCCATATTTTATGCCCCTTTGTATCATGTCCAGTGACAGTCAGCTGGCTGCATCCATTACTGTCGGTGGCTGCATGGATGCCCTCCCACGGGCATTCCAAAAACATGGCGGGGGGGGGGGGGGGGGGGGGGGGGGGGGAAGGCGGGGAAGAGGAGCGCAGGACTGATAACCTGGGGATGCCTCAGCACCAACCAGGCAAGACCTATGGTGGGCTGGGTGTCCTGACCATCATGGCCCATTGCGCTCATACATCACTTACCAGCATATAAACTGTTTCCAGTTAATAGTGGTTCTGACGTTTTTCATCTACCACCTTACTGTCCGAGAAACGCAACATGATAAAAAATTTCCCCAAGTAGTTTTTCAGAAAATTGAAGTATTTATTGCCAACCTGAATAAAAATAGCCAAGAGCATAGGTTTTTTTGCTAAATATCTTTGATTGATAAAGCTTGACATGTCTTAGCATGTTCATTTACTTCAGTTTAGGGTAATCACTTGATTCTTCTCTGTCATACCCAGAAAGCTGTTTTAAAGCATAAGATTTCTAGCATGCTCAGAACCTCACACAAAATTGATTTCAGCACATACAGTACTACTGGTGTCTGATGCTGATGAATTACCCTGCTAGTGAAACACAATTTCTACTAAATCAACAAATAGTTTGCTATAAAAGCCATAAGATCCACTCAGTTCCTACAACAAAAGCTCCCATTTCCTCTTCATTAATCCTTGTAAGTGAGATTCAATAGATAAGAGAAAATTCCTGCTTGCTAGCCTTATGGTGTTCTTAACCATTTTGAAGATTAAAAAACCCAACCAAACCCACAGAAGTTAATTTAAACTGTGAGTGACCCAGAGGAGACTGAGGCCACTATTCAAAACTCATCTCTTATGATTATGGAAAATTAAGCGTTCACCTGCTAATCTCTCAACACAGATTACTGTAATCTTTCAAGCATTGAGAACACCATAGACAGAGTCCCCAAAAATCTCCTCAGAACAAGAGAGGAGAACCCAATTTGAAGATAATACTGACTTTTAACTGAATTTTGAATAATTTTTATATTCGATACAATTTTCTCATACATTAAAACCTACAATAGCCCAGTTCTTAAACATTATTATTCCACTTTCATTAAAAAAAGAAGAAGGCAAAACACCTTAAATTGAGAGGTCAACAGGCAAGAAAAATAAAACCATTAAGATTCAGGACAGGGAAACTCTTTCTGATGCAGCCATTTTGCTTTGGAGTGAAATGCGGAAGGGAAAACCATTCCTGTGGCATCTCAGCCAACCAGGAGAAGCAGTTCTGTATTCTCTCTCACTGTCACTGCTAAGAAAATATTCCTTCCCCTGAAAGAACGGGTGAAATATTATTGCAAATCTTCATTTATGGCTGTAATCTGAAGCACAGATGGATACTACACAGGACTTCTCAAAATAAAGTTGCAGACAGCCACAGTTTGGGATATTCTGCCAACTCTACTCCTCCATCAATAAGCTTAAATTCTTTATCCAGCGTCATATTACACAAGCTCAAATTCGGTGTACTAGCAGGATGCCTAACTAGCATATTCTGTCCGATTTCTATTCAGCTTCTCTCCACCTCCACACTCATCACCTGCCACCAGCACATAGGAATTACTTGCCCAAAATGGAACAAGTCGGGTGTAGCGCAAGGGTGAGCACAACATGCGCGTGTGCATTGCACCAGGCTGGGCAAGTCCCCAGGGCTTCACCCTCCATACCTCAGTGCACAGAAGAGCTGGACATGACATGCCATGTCCATAGACTGGAGCCCAGCTCAATTTATCCTAAAATCCCTGCCCTCGCTGCAGTTGTAGAGAATGTACCTACTGACAGGGCCAGCCAAAGTTCAGTCGCTCTTTTACCCAGCTTAGACAATACCATCTCACAATCCAAAGAACCTCAGATCCCTAGGAAGAATATTCTCCTGTTTGTGGTATTTTCACTCATTACAGGTGGCTTCATTCTCAACAGAACATCACTCCAGACAGAGTTTATTTAGGCTATGTCATCCAGAACCTTGCATCCATTTGCTTAGGAGCTTTCTGTTATTTTTAGTGACATACATAGCAGGATCAAGTCATCTGGAAAACTACTTTCTCCTTTCAGTTTTTGATAATCTGCTCAGTGAAACATTTCTTCCTCTAAATCCACATGCTGTCGTACTTGAATTGGTAAGAATCAGCATTTAAGTCAATATGAATACGGTAGTACAAATAGTATTAGAAACATGTTCTATTATCTGTGAAAAAGTCAGAAGTCCAGATGTACACAGAATGCTGATTAGTAGAAGCCAGCAAACTTCATGTTTGCATTTGTAAATGCTGAATCAATAACGTAATCTTCCACATAGTAACAAAGACCCATCTATGTCACGTGAAACATCAAATTCCAGCATATCAAAAAATAAGGACCCAAACCCAAAGAACAAAAAAACCCCAACCCTACACTGACTTGTGTATCTGATCAGTGGCTCTACCACACAGGAAAAAGCAAAGCACCACTCTGACTGTACGGCATCGTCCATGCTTTCTTATGCACCCAAACCAGGAAAATTCAGTTCCTCTACCACATGCTACCAAGATATTGCACTGACTTTCAGAGCCAATGTCAAGTGGTGCTTCCTACATCACTCTTGTTTTTTTCTATGAGGAATGAAGGTTACGTAAGTTTACTGAGTGCCAGCTTTATAAAACAAAGAATGCAGTCACTCAAATCTGGACCTAAGTCTAGTTGCAGCCATGTCCATAAGCCATTCAAACAGCAAGGCCACAGAGAGCGTGCCTCCATGAAAAGCCATCAGCAATCTCCAGCACTGTTCATTCCTCCTCTCAACCCACAGTTATCTACATAAGATCAACAGGCAGACGTGCATGCTGTAAGCAGTATCATTAGACCTAGGCTACCACAGGACACAAAGCAATTCCAATTGCTTAATCAACAAAAGGGCCTTGAAGCAAGGGCATATAGGCTCACCAGGTCCCTGAATACAGTTAAGCCTCTGGTCCCATGGAGCAAGTCACAGAGCCTCCGAAGAGCAGACATACATAAACTCTTCTCCCATATTGTATTAGGCTGAAACCATTTCTTCACAGAAGCTTTTTCTTTTGTTGTGGCTAATTTCTATTATAGTTGCAGAGATTCATTATCACTAAAGAATAAGGATAGCTACTAAACAAAATAGCAGGTATATTGCCTGCTCCAGAGAAGTCATAACCTAAATACTTCAGATTTAAGGTCAATAGTACTTCCCTACCTACCGCCCCCATCTGCTATCAGCCTTTATGTCGTTTCTCTTTGATCCCCTCTGTTGCTGCTGTTTCTTCAGCTGCTGTTAAATGCCTGCGGATTCTTTTTCCCTGCTAGAGGAGTAATTACTACCTCATCACAAAAGCTGCTCCCAAACGGGTATCTTCAAGGACCACGCTCCATTATGCTTTAGCAATCCTTGGCCCCGCTCACATTTGAACACATTCTACTTCTCTCTTACACAAGCAAAATTTCACACTTATCCTTAAGAGGAAACAGCTTTCATACCGTTTGATGCAAGTCAGTCTCAACAAGATACTACATTGGCAAACTCATTTCTCAGTTGAAAGAGCATGAGGACAGCTCCCATGATTAACAGGATGCCCAAAACTGCCGGAAGAGAGCATGGGGCTGACGTGGAGCCTGCTGAGGTGCCCTGTGCAGCTGTGCACTGCTGACAGACGTACCCACAGCCACACAGGAGCTTTACACAAAAGACGTCCTGCTTATGTTAAAAGGAGATGCTCATGCATTAGGCAAGAAAAAAAAAGTTCAAGTGTCCCTCTAAGACTCATGTCTAAAAACTAGAAATTACCAGAGAAATGAGTTACTTCTACTAGTCAACTTCAAGTCTATTTGAATCCATTAGTTTTAACTTTCCAATCCAAAATGCGTTTATTGCTTTCAGTTAACCATAGGTTAGAGGGGGCTTTCTTCCAAAATATCGATGGACAAAAAGACTAGTCACTGCGCCCAATTAAATGAACATTAAAGAGAAATGCCTCCCTCTTATCATTGAATTATTTCAAGGAAATGGTACGATCTGTGTTATATAGAAGGACAGGCAAGATGATCACAAGGATCATCTAGCCTTGGAATTAATTCATTAAAAGAAACAAGTGCGCATGAAAGAGACTGGCGTGCACAGTTGGACTGGTAGGGAGTACATAGGACTTCAGCTGAGTGACAGAGACTGATGATAACATTAATGGAGAAGGAATTCGTGGAGTAAATGCAACACCCAAGCAGGAAGGGGAAGGTGGTAGGAGTAGGCAACTGGTAAATGACACTGTGCCCCATAAGATCATTAGAGGTGTCCAGTTCGCAAGCACGATGCAGTCTTAGACCAAGGGTCCTTCTACAGCCACCTTCATTACACATATGGGCCCTTCCATCCTTAGGGCTCCACAGAAATTTATAAAGTAGGATGCCTTTTTATCTCTGCCACGGTCACTAGTCCATGAGACATTTTGGGCCAGGTTTCAAGGCAATGAGGCTTAGAAATCCTAAAGATAATTTTTGCAGAACTTGTAAGAATTTAATTCACTGCAGGGGAGAGACACTCAGGTTAATGCCACAGCACTAACTGAAACAGAAGCTGAACCAAACTGTTAGGCACTTTCCCTGGCTGCTGGCACAGAGCTCCTGTTGCTAGCCTGGCTCTGTCCTTCCCTGTGAGCGGCAGCACCGAGCATTGTCAGGAGCTGCAGTTAAATTTGGGAAGAGAAGAAAGCTATGGGACAGAAAAGAAAGCTAAAAAAAACCAAAACCCCCAGCTCAATTTCATTCTTAATGGATCACGGACTGCTAAAGCAGCCTCTGTTTCGGTGTATTCACATCAGATAGGAAAGTTGTTGAAGTGGCAATTTGTTGGGACACAGAATTTCAGGCTCACAATCAGGACATTTGAGTTCCTTTTAAAAATTAGGAGTATGCATATCCCTTAGAGGAGATAATACAAAGAGAGACCAGATTTCATTTACAGGATATATTTTAATTTACTCCTATGATGATTTAGATGAGGCAAAAGTATCTCAAAACGCTTCTGAAACTCCATTTGCCAACCTCACAGAGTTCAAACCACTTTCCTTTAATAAACTGGTTATTGCTCTTCTTTAAATGTCATTATATTTAACATTTCTGCTTTGTTTCCTGTAGCATTAATCTCAGCTATTGACAGTCAGCAGCCATGCTCAAGATGAAAGGAATTTTCTTGCCA
>NW_009259312.1:3242179-3242830 GCF_000687185.1 Egretta garzetta | reverse complement strand
TGCCTTTTACTTATAACTGCTGGCTGATAAAATGGAAATACGTCCCAGGGGCAGCTTATTATGTTATCTGCCCCCAGTTATTTTTAAGACTACTAATGATTGTTCACCAGAGCTATATAATAAGTACAAAAGTTCTTTGATATTCCTAAACAACAACAATCTCCCCAATTTCTAAAAGCTCACTGAATAGACATGACTATGCAATCTGCTGTGAAATTGCTTACAGACAAATCCTCAATAAAGGGCTACTGATAAAGAATACAGGGCTACAATAAGAACCACTGATTTATACTTTATCTTACTTGCATTTGGCTGTGTTATTTCTTGTTTGTTTAAAGGAGGCATTTTTAAATGATGGCTGCAACCTCTAAAGCACTGTTTAATGAATCCTAACTTTAACACATTCAAAGGCACACAAGTAAAGAATTTGCTACTGTAGGCTGTTTGAGTCTCCCGTTTCCTTCCTTTGTTCCTTGTATCATCTCAAATCACGATACATCAGTAGACAAAGAGCAGCATTTTATAAAGTATCGTAAAATTTCTTAAAATACAGCCACTTTTTCATATTTATAGCGCACAAGCTTCCTATCACTCCCCCCTTCATGATTTGGCAGCAGTGCAGATTGTACTGAAGAGGAGGGACCAGACCTC
>NW_009259312.1:3237863-3241877 GCF_000687185.1 Egretta garzetta | reverse complement strand
CAAGTTCCACAGCCTCTGATCTTCCTTCTATACCTTTGTTCACCTCCTCAACAGTGCCTCTGCTTTGACCTCTGATTTTAAGCAAGTTGCCAGAGTTATTAGCATAAACAGATGGTCTGAGATGCAGGTTATATACAGGAAAGCATGACAGTTATTTGCATTATCGTATGCTGCAGCATGCAGCCTACTGTTCGAGTAACCTGTTTGGATAGAGATGGCGTAGCAGCGACCAGCAGAGGCTAACTCACACTGCAGAGTTGTGCACCAGACAGTATTGGACCAAGCAAAACCAGAAAAAAAAAAAAAAAACAGTTCCTACCCCAAACCGTTTATTTTTGTAACACAAGAGGTGGATACAAACAGATGGGAAAGGGGGAGGGAATGAGAAGACACTCCGATCAGATCATCAGCACCCAAAGTGCTGTCAAGACTTTAGGAAGCAACCTGCCAAAGACAAACTTTAATGAGATTTTTAAGGGGGTGGATGCTCATTAATGTTATAACAAAACATGTAAACATTAAGGGCTTACAAATCCAGTTCAGTGCAGTGAAGAAAATGCCATTCCACTGACTAAGAGGAACAGGATTGCCCCTCTGAAGTGGGTACCCAGCAATGGCTGTTGTCTTTACAGTGTGGAGGGTTATCACAGCTGTGCAACCCGCAAACCCCATCCTCAGATGCATATGCTGGCCTTCTCCAAAGGACTCTGGACAACCCCAATACCTCCTCAACCTCATGTCCAAGACTCCTCTGGAAGGAAAACAAATATGCAGGCCAGGAGGGAATTGCAGAGCTACCCTGGTTTCCCAAATGTATAGCAGACAGCTCCCTGATCCCCGCCTTTTTATTTCTGCTGCCATTCTACAGGACAGTTCAAAGAGCTCCAGGGAAGATACTGTTCTTTCTCATGTGATTTTGGGTGTCAAAGTTTCCAGATATATCACTGCCTTGCCCACTAAGTCCCCATTTGAAAAGTGATGATAACAAACTTGATTCCCTTCAAAGGCTGTAGAAATCGTAAGTGCCTAGATCTCTTAGAAAAGCAAGATGTGCACTTTATTTATTTTATTTTTAAGGAAAGGTTTCCACTAGGCTTTCAGAAGATCAGAACTTTCTAGAATATGTTTATTTACAATATGAACAAATGTTGAGATTTTTTTTTTCCAACTGCAGTTTTCAAATATGATTAAGGGAACTCTTATTATAAATCTAAAGTGGTAGCTAATTGTTTTTTTTCTGTCCAACACAAGGTCATCACTACACACAAAGAAGCAAGATAGATTTGGGGCACTGTTTGCTTAAGGGCTAATTCTCATTCCAAATAATGATTAACAGGAGATCAAAAAAGGGTGATGTTGAATAAAGCAATTAAATGATAAAATACAAATGGAAAATGAAAAGTATTTGTAGCTAAATGAACATACACCAAATGACCAATGGTTTCAGGGGATTAGACTCTCATGGTAATAATTACATATTAATGTAATCAGTAACAGCATATATTTATTATTCAGTTGGAATGAAAGAGCGGCACACATAATTCTGCATCACAATAGACATTCAGTTTAGCTAAATTGAACTATGTTGAAACTTGGTACCAATGTATGCTCATTGGGAAGACTGTTTTGCTACCTTTACTAGCCTGAACGGCATTTTCGAGCACAAATGGGACCAAGCATGGTTTGACTTGAGGATTTTGCAACTTGAAAAAAAATTGGGAAAAAGATATTTGTTAGACTTAGACACAGATACTCTTTTGTCATGTAAATTAATTCCCTTTCAAGCATACAGGACACACTCAAGTTTACACAGTACAGCTCAGAGTAAGCAGCTCAGTCTTAGGTTCCTAAGGCTTTCATTTAAAGATAATAGAAGTGCCCTGGGATTTACTTTGGAGGCCTGTTCTGCAGCAATACTAATCAGAATGTACTGCAATTGGGAAACCATGGATTAACATGGTGTACTCTGTGGTTGACACTTTCAATTCTATATTGACCACAAACAGGGCTGTTTTCTTCCTTAAACTAAAGATACACTGCATCCTTACCATGCTATTCATTCATCCTCTTGACAGGTACGCTCCAGTAAGAAGTGCTGTGGTCAGCTCAGCTGTATATATTTCATTGGCAACCCCTTCAGGGAAACACACACACACACACACACACACACACACCCCAGCTCCAAGCTTCACTGGACCTCACAACCTAAATAATTAAATAAATAAATTTGGATGTTAGATGTTTAAGGAAAATAAAATTGCTCCAGAAAGTGGTACAAGTGGTTCATTAGACAAACTCATTCTTCTCGTATCAGAAAAGAACAGGGGACATCTCTGCACTTGTCTTTGGGAGGAGATCAGACTATACTGCCATGACTATGGGAGATCACCAATGAACACCAGAAATACTCCACTTTTACCTGGACAGAAGTCTGTTGAATATGGCATTATTACATCCTGCTTAGAGCAGGAACTAGAAGCCATGGTCCATACTTGGGATGAGATATGAGATATATCGACATCAGACACAAAACTGGATAGTTCACAAATGCCTCTCAGTGCCTGACGCTCTCACTTCCTTCTGATAGATGCTTCTTGTACATCTCCATCTCTGGGTATCACCTTGTGGTGCACGGCAAAGAATAAAATACCACAGAGAACCCAGCCTATGAGAGAACGAGAGCATCAGGCAGGTGCAAACTCCATCTCTTCTGAGCAGAGTTTCTGAACCCACATACTGACATCTTTTTTTTTTTTTTAATATATAATTCCTCTTCCTGTATGAAAAAAGATGTTGTTAACCTAAAAGTCAAAGCTTTCTACCAAAATGCTACTTTCTTAAAAATTTTTCAGTCACTTCTAGGGTGGAAGAAGAGCCTATTCACAGTGTTACTGGCAATGTTGTGCCCTTCAGCATGTGGTTATTGCCCCCTCCCTCAAAGCAAGGTATTTAAGTAGACGGTACTGCAGCTAACCAGGAGAGTCCACAAAGCTACTAAATATGTCTCATTTGAGTGGACATAACATCCAAAGTACTGGATCATGGACTGAATTTGCGAGCAAACACTGAATAGCTACAGACAGCTTAAGGCACAACAGAGTAAGCAACTCAAATCCAAATTGGACCAAAACCGCTTCTCATTCTAATAGGAAACAGAAAAAATATATAGTGATAGAAGCTAGAAACAGAAGCAGGAACCCACTGCCATTATCTGCTCTCAACAGCAGAAAGAGGCTGAACTGGGAGTATAGCAACAAACACTAGAGGCAGAAGAAATGGCAGCAGGGAAAAGGAGGCAGCAACTTCACTAGCAGACAACTGCTGTATGACAAATGACGAATGTCATGTATCTGGACTTCTGTAAAGCCTTCGACATAGTCCCCCACAACATCCTTCTCTCTAAATTGGGGAGATATGGATTTGATGGGAGGACTGTTCGTTGGATAAGGAATTGGTTGGATGGTCGCATCCAGAGGGTAGTGGTCAATGGCTCGATGTCCAGATGGAGACTGGTGACGAGTGGTGTCCCTCAGGGGTCCATACTGGGACCGGTGCTGTTTAATGTTTTCATCAATGACTTAGACAGTGAGATCGAGTGCACCCTCAGCAAGTTTGCGGATGACACCAAACTGAATGGTGCAGTTGACACGCCAGAAAGATGGGATGTCATCCAAAGAGACCTGGACAAGCTGGAGAGGTGGGCCTGTGTGAAACTCATGAGCTCCTGCACATGGGTTGGGGCAATCCCCAGTATCAATACAGGCTAGGGATGAAGGGATTGAGAGCAGCCTTGCAGAGAAGGACTTGGGGTACTGACGGATGAAAAGCTGGACATGAGCCAACAATGTACGCTTGCAGCCCAGAAGGCCAACTGTACTCTGGGCTGCACCAAAAGCAGCGTGGCCAGCAGGGCAAGGGAGGGGATTCTGCCCCTCTGCTCTGCTCTGCTTTGGTGAGACCTCACCTGCAGTGCTGCGTCCAGCTCTGGAGCCCTCAGCACAAGAAGGACATGGA
>NW_009259312.1:3228001-3237610 GCF_000687185.1 Egretta garzetta | reverse complement strand
CTTAGATAACCTCTAAAGGTCCCTTCCAACCCAAAACATTCTATGATTCTATGAGAAAGGCAGTCTTACTCAAACCCAAAGTATTTCCCTTATTTTTCATGCAAGAACACCATCAAATATAGAACAAAAAATGAATAATTTTCATTCTTCTTATGTTCTGTGACATCCTGCCCTGTTCCTGACACTTGTTTGCATAAGCCTCATCAGAGCAGACTGGGGCATGACACTCTGATGCATCACTATAAAGGACAAAGTCTACTGAGTACAAAAATGTCACATGACATCTCCCCTCCTCTCTCTTCTTGATCAAATAACAGCAGAACTGGAGTTTTGTTTGTTCATCAAATAGGGCCAAGAGAAGGAAAATTGTAGAGACAATCCATTACATCAGTAGAAGTCACTTTAAACCAGCATAACACAGGAAGTGTTAAAAAGCAGCACGGTTTTGAGGAAAGATTGGGGAATGTGGTAGAGGAGTGTAAGACAGATGTGTAAGTGCCAGCAATGCAGGCAAGTTACCCGTGGTGCCATTTCCTCACACAGAATCTCGTATCTCTCGCCTACAGGTTGAACAACATACATGTCATCTCACCTCTTGACTTGCCCCTTCTCTTCCCCTCACTTGCTCCTCCCCACCCCTGTTGAGAGAGGTGCAGAATCCTGACTTTTGAGGCTGCTCATGGTGCTTACTAATCCCACGACAACTTCTGTTTTCTACCCCTTTTTTACTCTTTCTTTGCAGTTTCTTTCAGATGTTTTTGGCCTTTTCTAGTCTCTCCTCTTAGAATATAAGCATGATTCAGTCATTCCCATTTTAAAGCGCCTGACCTTCAACTATACTTCGGTCTTCCATTTCAACTCCTAATACACTTCTTGCTTACTATTTCTATCCCTCACTTGGCATTTCTCTGAATTTGCTCTAACCAAGATGAATGACTTCATCTTACTCAAGTCTCAGAAACACCACTCTGTTCCCACCGCCCTGTCCAATACTTCCATCATACGTGACCATGCTGATACTCTTGAAATGTCATCTTTCCTCAATCCTTCTTCTCCTCTCACTTTTTCGGGTAATACTTTGACATTAACTTGGGTGGATTTTCCTACAGATTCTGGCATAGCTCCATAGACATGATGACTTTGGCCTTCATTTTTTCCTCCCATAGCACTTTCCCAGCTGCAAGCTCACAGTTTGTCAGCAGAGAGAGAGGGGAGCTGAGTCAGAGATCCACTCCTCCGCTCTTTGGTTCAACAAAAGAAATTTATATGCATTCAGAAGTCTTTGCCCAACTTTGACTCTCTTGTCTGAACACTCTGGCATAATTTCTTCAAATCAGCACAGGGTGATTATATTCAGAAATACAAAACAAGGCTCTCAACTATAGATAGATGATATACTAGTAACTTTACCAGAATTACAAAAATACCAACAAAAAACTTGTTGATGGAAAAGGCAGTAGTGTGAGTCAACACCTGAGTGATAAATTTTCAAAAAAAGATTTTGAGTGATGCTTCCTGCTATGAATAACAGCTAGTAGGAGGGTGCAAGGAAGGACTGTTCCCAACTAGTTAGCATCTCAAATCTAGTCTTAACAGTAGACAAAATGAACCAGTGTCTCAATGTACCATTTGCTGTGCAACATAATATAAAATCATTCAATAACATCTTCCCTACTTCACTGTCACTTTCATAAAAAGCACAACTTCAGAAAAAACAATCACCTTCATTTCTGCAGAAAACAAGACAAGTTTTAAGATTGCCAAACAGAAAAAAAAAAATTGTCTTTCAGTGGCTTTAACTGAAAGAGCATAAAAGCATCATAACAGAGTTAGAAACTGTTCAGGCTACGAAACCTCCTACAATGAGCGTCTCATCCTCACCTAGAACAGAAGTCATCAGTTCCAGGGGATGAAGCCATGAAATCATTGACGTCTCATTCCTACTTAACAACTATGGGGTGATGGAAAAATAACTTAAGACACAGCTTCTCTGACTCTGCAAAGTAGAGAGAGTTCTTTTCTTCACACTTAGATGAAAATACAGATAGCTGTACTTCTGTTCAGCTTTCCTGTATCAAAAATAAGATGAAAAACATTTTGTGAAGCTATCAAGATCTACAGTGACAGAAAAACCTTGTAATCCACTTACTGAGCAAATGGATTAGAGAAACTGCATCACTAAACGTTCTAGGAAGCACCCTGAACAACTACAAAGTCTGGAAGCGTAGGGTAATATTCCCAAAAAAGCAGATTGTAACTCTAAATTCATTCACAGCAAGGTATAGGCCAGTTATCACTGGTAATGTTGCTCTTCATAGGGCTTTCCAGAGTTCAGCATATAGGACAAAAATAACACCCATCTGCTGCTTTTGTACAATGAAATGAAAACGGTCATCCCAATTTCTCCAACAGACAGAAGGCAAGATGAGTACAACACTGCAAAACACGCACCTTCAAACTCTGGTCTGAGGGCAGTTACTCCTTTGCAATTTTACCTGGGGATGACACGCTGTCAGAACAAGCCTCTTCAACACTCACTGGCACACCTCAGAGGGGCTGCACTTCAGCTACTTAAGTGCTCACAACAAAGCAATGGCAATGATAAATAACTAACTTGCTGATTTTTTCTTTTCACTTGCTAGTGCTACAAATGGCAGTCACTCCAAACTTGGAAACGTTCCTCACTAGGAATGAATTACAAATTCAGACCAACTTCATCACTGACGTGAGAGAACACTGCTCACGTTTTGGTCATCAAATCTAATAACCACTTTCCCAAGAGTGTAACAAAGAATGAGATCAAGGTCCCATTTACAAAAGCTGACGACACTTTTCCAGATAGTTGCTCAGTGAAGGAAAAGGAAAGAAGGACTGACCTTTGCTGAGGCAGGAGCCTCACACTCACATTCACCAAAGTGCAGCTTGGGACTGTGTGCTGAGAAGAACACAGGATTTAGCCAGAGACCAAATACAGTTTTGAGTTTGCAATACTTTTCCTACCTTCATGAACTTCAAAGCAGAGCCAAGCTTTTGGCCCACTTCCCACCTAACAAAGTCAACAAGCGTGTCTTTCTGATTAACAACACATCTTCATTTTCCTCCAAGATGTACCCAAAAATACTATGTTTTCTTGCCAACATGAATATTACGAAAACCAAAAAGAACTTTGGCTAGGGTTCAACAATACTCCAGATATGAAATAGGCGAGGAACTCAGATGAGATGACTTAAAAACCAAACTACTGATTTAGTTCAGCAACACAACAAAATATCTTGGTATCATTTATGACACATGTAGTTGTTACTCAGATTATATGAAGCACTAAAGATATTTATAAGAATCACGGATTCATTCCATTTCTTTTAGATTCAACACCTAAGAACACAGGAGGCTTGAAAGTGATCAAAATTTTAGGCTTCTTTATGGATTTGTTTTGCTAGAGAGTTAAGAGCTGTGCAAGCCTACACGTTCAATAGAAACTCCCACAAGGAAAGCTTGCATGCAGACTCTGAACACTGTATCTTAACAAAGCTTGAATAAAGTCTGGAGCTGTCACCCAAATTCCCGTGCTCCCCTGAGCTGAACTGCATCCATTACTTCATGAGTACTGTAGCCACAATCTAAGGATTCATATAAAGAAGCTGCCTAAGGAATCTGAGTCAAACATCCCGTCTTTCTTTTTCCAACACTAGGGCTCCAAGAGAGAAGACCTCTTCAGTGAAAGGACTTGAGCCTTATCTGTCACACTTTTGTTGAGAGCTCACTCCTGTTCCCATTTCAAGCATAAGACATTTTCAGCTGTCTTCATGGAAGCTGAGCTAGATACAAGTCCACTCTTATTCTCCTCTCCCCCTTGGTCTGCTGGCAGCTCACTGTAACCTCTCAGAAGCCCCTGGCACACACGGCAGGTGCAGGGGCAATGTTGCCTTTCCAAGTACAAGTCTCTAAACACAACATTCCAACAACTGTACTGTAAAAACCTGTGACGAAGATGTCTCCTCTTGGATTCCTTAAATTTCTCACTGCTGGGCTGTATGCACCATTAAGACAAAAAACATGGACCTCTGACATTCCTTGAGACAGCCGTGAGCCTACCCCAGGGAGTAATCATTAATTCTTTGCCTCGCAAATATTCCAGAGACAAAATTAATGCAGGAACCGACCAAATAAAACATGTTCACAAGATGGAAATGCATTCTGGTGAATGCATGAGCAATAGTGCAAAAAACCCTGTCAGCAATACTGCAGTACTGTTGCTTACCTGCACAGGGGCTAGCCCCCCAAAAGAGCATCTTAGGAAGGTCAAATGAAAGGTTTCTCCATCTATGCCACAATTCCCATCTTATTGGGAGCTCTGGAAACCTGTCTAGTCATTAATGGATCACTCTGTCACGTACCAGAGTGGCATCTTACATTTTAGAATAGACTATTTCAGTTGGAAGGGAACTACAATGATCTTCTAATCCAACCTCCTGACCAATTCAGGGCTGACCACAAGTTAAAGCATGGTATTACCTTAAACGCTGACAGGCCTGGGGCATCGACCACCTCTCTAGAAAGCCTGTTCCAGTGTTTGACCACCCTCTCGGTAAAGAAATGCTTCCTAATTTTGACGGAACTGTACAAACTTGGTACTGTCGCAGAGTTTTAAATGTTCTGATCTGCTTACACATCTACTAGCTTTAAAATATATTTTCACAGATACATCTCAAAATAACCCTCAAAATCCAAGAGATGTAAACAGAACATAGAAAATTCAAAAAATATGAACACAGAAATACCATGGGGCAGAACACAGCCATATCCTTAGCTGCTTGTATAGCACTTCCTAACAGCAAGAGAAAGGCAAGTCAGAAGCATAGGAATGCTGCAGCATGTGAAGAACCGAAACATGCCTCTCCATTTCTGTACATGATCACACATGCATTATATTAAGACGAAGGACTATTTAAATACCAAAGTTGGCTCAGATGCACAATGTTCCGAAAGTGATCTGAGCCCTCTAGTGATGGAGAAAGTTAGTGAACTGGCCACATGGCTCCTTTGAGTAAGAAACTGTTTCTCATTACACTTAAAGATGAAGGGATGGTAACACTGCTAACTCCTACAGCAAGTTACATCTTCGCATTTTTCCATATACTAAACCCTAAACTAACAATACAGCTGAGCCATGCAGGAATAGTGTAATTTTTTTCCCCCCTATTTTGATCTTAGGCATTGTTTCCTTTCTGGGAAGTGTTATGACCCCATTACTACACTAATTATTTAAATCCACTAATTGTCTATGAATCTCTAGCTCTTTTCCAATTGTATGCTGTGTCTTCTCACATGAACAAGCTAAAGTTTTATGAAAGGAACAAACTAGCTGAAGATGGGAGCTGGCCACACAGACTTAACACTGTTAACATACAGATTAACAGGTATTTTCTTCTCACCCTGTTTTCCATCTCATATTATTAACCTCACGCTTGTATTATTGCCCTCAGTCAAAATGAAGTAGATCAGTTGCCTTTCAAATGTTTTTGAGCAAAACAACCCTCCCTCCCCAAGCTTTTATCACTTTGCAACATTACGTATCACCTCAGAGAATATCAACATACGGTAAAGTCTGGTCTGTAGGAGATACTGTTGTTTTAAGCTGGCCCAACCGGGCATCCGTGAGCCCAAGGCAACCTTGGAAGCCCTGAGACCCAGAGGAGCACAGCCAGACCCCCAGCCTGGCCACCACCGAGCCAGAGTGAGCCATGTCTGCCAAGCAGACACAGCATCCCACATCCCAGTTACCTTTCCCAGGCTACAGAAGGATGCTCCAAGATTATTTTCTAATGTTCGCTAAGTAGTCTAATCTCTTATGTTAACCAGCACACTGGGCTTCTGAGAACCACATTTAAATCATTCACGTAGAAGTTAAGGCCGTGATATTTCCAAAGGTAGGAGAATCCATTGTCTTTTCATGCAGAGAGTCCAGCTCACAAATACTTCCTTCAGAAAACCTGCTCCTTGAAAACAAGCTCTCAGCTATAGCACGCTGGTGAAAGATCCTCCATGCCAGAGGAAGGTGGCTTTGGTCCACACTCAGGACCCCTAAGTACCTGCAAGGTTAGTATTAGCTGAAGGTTTTTCAGCAGCTCCATTTTGGAGTTAAGCACCTACTGCTGAAGTCTCACTTAAGCATTCCTTTTAATCTGTCCCAAAGTGATTAGCAGCACACATTTGAATAGAAGTCAGCGGACTCCAGCTGCAGAGACTTCTGAAAATCCCCATCTGAGACCTCAAAAAGAGCCAAGATATAAATATTTGAGATAAAGGGGAAAAAAAACCCCAAACTTTTGGTCCAGCAAACGTTGCTAGCAACAACTCAATTAATACACGAGTAACAATTAAGATTAAATTTAGATAGACAGACAAAGCTGGTGATATTTTTAGTTAACTCACAGAATACGAAGAAAGTAAGTGTGGCCCAGAAATTTTTAAGAATATAAGGATACTGACCTTTTGAAATACTTGCATTATCTGAAGACTAACCTATGCAAAATAGGTTTTGGTTCAATACTGGAAAATATGTCAGTTTGCATTCCCTTTAGAGCACCCTAGAGGACAACTTCTTGTGTGTAAACAAACACTTACTCCTGGCTAGACCTTGGTGATACTAACAGGAGCCTCCATTAACCACCTGGAAAAAGAGAATAATTACCTGTTTAGACCAGACCTTATTAATTAGCAGCACTGCTAATATAAACTGTTAAATGCTAAGTACTGAAAACAAAACAAAAAAGTAAACAAAAAAGGAGGAAGGTGGCCAGCATGTGAGGTGGACTCTAAGCTGTGCCTGTTACCACAAAGGAGCACTGCAACAAAATAGGATGTTAAATTAGTTTCAAGAGACTGCAGTGGTGCATGAAATTATTTCTTATGGCGTGCTGCATAGATCCATCCCCTGTGGGAATGCAAACCTCAAACAGAGATAGCCACCGAAAAAGGACTGTTCACAGGGGTTGCTCAAATCAAGATGCCTGAAGACACAGGACATCTGAATTTCACTACTAACTGCTTTATTCCTGAAACACCAGTTTAAAATATCAGTAGTGATGGTTTTGAAGTTTAGATCAGCTTCCATGAATAATTGTCTGGATTTCTTTCCTGCAGCACAGACTGCATGGCTAGATTTCCAATATATATTAGAACTTTAAATCATTTTCCATATTGCTATTGCACTGATGGGTCAGGCAAAAAAATGTATTTTTTCCACAGCCATAAAGTAGTAGCAAAATGAAAGCCCATCAAGAAGAGAACACACTAAACCCACCTCCCAACAAGCATTATGAATGCTTTTTTACATTGTCTTATTGAAGGAAAAACCTGCATACTTGCCTTGTTCTTGACGCAAGCTGCTCTTACTGCGTAGGCAATGTACTTTAGGGAGAAGTGGGCAGCTGCTTACAGGAACATTCGCTGCTGAGATCCATGCAACGACCACCACTAATTATCTCCCCACAACAGCGCAACCACAATTTGCAACACTGGGGAAAGCTGCGAGTCTAAGGGGTGTCCGAAGTGAGAGGCAGAGCAGAGCGATTCAAGCCAGGGGGGACACGGTGGTTCTGCTCCCTGTCCTTCACAACCTGCAGCCTCACCCACACCAACATAAGATCTCTTTTTCACAACTAGTGTTTCTTTCTCTCTACTGTTAGGACTGCAACAAGCTCACAAACGCAAAGCTGGGAAAGGAGAGGCAGGGTTAATAGTGTTGTAGCAACTTAAAAATAGCAGAGCTCAGCTGCGAATACGCGAGTAGACTTGTGCTGGTATCTTTGACAGCTATGGGCTGTGCCTGAGTTTATGTTCATCTGGATGCCTGCGTGCCAACTTCTGCTGCCTGGTGTAAATATACCCTTGCCTCTACTGCTTGCCTGAACCCTCGCTGTGCCACTTCTCTACAACATCTAGTACTGTGATAGCCAGGCAGTAATTGAGACCATTTTCCTTAATAAAGCCATTTTCAGCAATGTCGTGTACTGTCCTTTTTCACTGCCATTTCCAGATATAAACAAGACCTTTTTGGTACAGGTAAACATAACACCCCCAATTTTCATATCTGGTTAACTACTATTTCTAGGAACAGCTGTCACATTCAACAAAAAATATAACTCCTCAAATGAAGCAGGAAGAGAGAGTTTAAGCTTTTCTCCTCACGGATTGGACTATACTAGCAGATAACCCAAGATATCCTCCTTTTTTTAATTTTCCAATTCAATGGAAGGTTAAAAGTGCCTGCAGGACAGTTGTTGATCAAATTTAAATCAAAGCAGGAAACGAGAGAGATGGAGAGGGAGGACATAGCACAGGCCCATCACACTGGGAGCTCATCAAACTTCAAATTCTTCCCTTGAGGCCTCACATAAATTCTGGCCGGTTGTTAACTACGTGTGGAGTAATGAATCCCAGCTGTCCTGATGCCACTTCTCTGTGTGGAAATTGGATTTTCTCAGTGAAGCTAAGGCCAATCCAAGGGAGAAAATATCCAAATGGGATCTATACAGGTAGAATAGAAGTTAGATTGAGGGCAGCCCTAAGGCCAAGCCTAAACAGCAGGTGCTTTGATGCCCCATGTTCCTGCATGGCCATGTAAAAGTAGGGCACAGCAGCAGCCTCGAGGTTGGGGAGCCGAGGGGTTGCAGTCCAGATGGTCCTTTGGGCGAGCAACTTGTTTTAATGGATTAGGAAACAAGCCAGCAGAGCTTCACCACCCACTCCCGGTCAGTCCGAAATTGTCCAACAGCAAATAAACCCCAGGAGAGATGAGACCAGAAGTGAAACGAAACACAAGAAGATCAGAAGGCTCCAGACACACGTGGAGTGCTCTGAAACATAACATACGTTTTGGAATGTACATTCAGTCTGATGAAGATTAAGGATTTGGGCCATATAGCACTGCCTTCCCAAACCTACAAGAACTCAGAGCTAAAGGGTGAAATTCAGGAATAAATCCACCTGCTAATGCTGATAAAGCTGATGACTCAAATCATAGGATCGTAAAGCAGTGACATAAAGTCACCAGTTACGCTAATCTATTACATCCTCTTATCTGTTTAGAATGATGTATGCAAACACAACAATCTCCAGCATGGGTAGACCTTGGGAGGCCCTTCATCGTTACATTTAATTTAAAAATTTTATAATGCTAATTAATAAACTCATCCACTTAATTACACTATATTATTATAACAGAGATAAACCTCTTGTTTGCAAAGGAAGGTCTAGGAAGATAGCAGTATTAAGTGACAAGCATGAGAGATTAATTTCTAAAATATTCCTTAACGTCTGACAAACTTTTAGACATTAAGATTGGCTAGGCAGTAACTCAAATTGCTCAGCTTGGATATTTGCCAGGTAAAGACTCCTTATTACCCAACAGCCCATTTTCCAAATTTGAACTAGATGTGATTCGATTCTCCTGTCAGTGAGCCACAGAAAACTGTTGCTGAGCACAGCTGATTAAATAAGCTTTTCTAAATAGTTTTGTATTCTGAATATTTTCCTCATATGCATGTGGCCAATAACTTACAGAAAACTAAGAACATGCTATGCTGCCAGGGAAGTGGGAAAGAG
>NW_009259312.1:3222066-3227923 GCF_000687185.1 Egretta garzetta | reverse complement strand
TGTAATAAGGCCCAAATCTACCTGCAGTTAAGACTATTACAAAACTTCCAATTCAATGGAAAGATTTAGACTAATCAACCTCATACTCACCATAAACACAGATGAACACAAAGGGTACTGGCACAAAATTATTTGTATTTTACTACTGCCCTCGGGAATGCAAAGCTGTTAACGCTGGATATCCTATAGTGCACACAAAATTTAGGCACTACAGCATAACAAAGCACACTAAATGACTCCACTAATGACTCTGTCCCTGAACTTTCTGGCAAAAAGAAATTCAAGCCAATTGTTGAAGTTACCCCACATAGATGCAATCCAGAAACTGACTGTAGCCTACTTTTGCTAAAGAGGAAAATTCTGAGCCTCTCAGTGACATTGCAAAGGAAAGCAGAACATTTCTAGTGTTACAACAGCATTTCACAAAAACTTAAAGCCTGACAGTATTCTGCAAGAAAAAGTGGGAAAGTAATTACTAACATTTTTAAATGGGAATTTGACCAAAACTATATACAGCTTACAATATTATGCAACATTAATTATTTTTTCATTATAGCAGGTTGTTCTCTAAGAGGTTTAATTTATAGCATTTTTGACAGCACTGGGAATGGGCCTAGTTCTCTCACTGCAGTCCACAAAAATGGTACTGCTTATGTTAGAAGCAAATATCAAGTATGGATTTTGTTTGTTTTAAAATACTTGCCTAAAAAACCTCCCAAGCACAAGCAAATCCTCTGCATCTTACATTGCTTTTTGCAAGACAGCAATACCTCTCCTTCCATAACCGAGTTTGTATATAACACTTAATCCTGGAAGGACTGACCTCACCTTCCAGGTTTTCACCCTGGGAAGAGACTCTTTGCATTTATTTATTTAAAAGAAACAATTAAAAACTCAGATGCCAAACCAAGAAAGCTGGCAAAATGTGGTGTAATGAAAACCAATGGAAAATACTTGTTCATACAATTCTGTAAAAGGAAGCAACTATTACTGTTATTCAGAAATGTATGTTGAGACAGAGTTGCTGAGCAAGCTCATACAACAGGTAACCATCAGGATTTGGATAGTCAATAAATATCAAGCTCCATTCAAAAACTAGCTTAGCATTAGCAAAGACCAAGCAAAGCTTTTCATAATACTGCTCCACAGGATGTGTACAGATGCATATCTCAAAAAATCGTGGATTTTTGTTCTTCATGACAAGCTCTATGCTTCTGAGATGAGGGTGATAAATCAGTGAAAAGCTCAAAGCAGCCAGAGAACTGAAAGGTGTAAGATTCTTCAAGAAGCTGTGTTAGAGCTTATGCCAGCAGCTCTTGCCAAACACAAGCACAATTAACCAAAGTGAATCTGCAAAAGTCTGCAGGGAAAATAAAAAGAGGCAGGGAGATGGGAAAAGGCTCATCAGATCTCGCATCTGAACTATGAGACAGCACAAGTTAGGATGGTCATGTATCAGAGAGCAAAACAGAACATGAGAATGGAGGATAAATGGGTACAAAACCATAGTAATAAAAAACAAGTCACAGGTACAGGTCTTTTCAAAACCCCGAGGACGATCCACATAGGATGTAAGAAAACAAGGCATCTATGTGATAACACACCCAAGAGGAAAGCAAAACTATAAAAAGGAGATAACTGGTGATCGGAAAACAGAAGACGTTGTCCCTTAATGACAGTGAAGACAGAGTTTGCATGTTCACAGAAAACACTGTTAGGAGGGCTCTGGTTTGGTTGTGGGGGCACTTGGCAGGCTTACTTTGGTAAGACCCCTTTGGTAATCATATCATGGAGCTACATCCATGGTATCAAGAAAGAAGGGCGGGGGGGAGGAAGATGCTGGGGGGGGGGACAGCTATCTCTATGTCTTTGTGATATTAGTGCAAAGAGAGCAGTTCGCAGAGCTTAGTAGTAATTACTTGGCATAAAGGGGAACAGAATCATGCAGCAGTATGAAAAAAAAAAAAAAAAAAAGAAAAAATGAAACAACAGCACTAAGCCTTCCAGCTAGCATGAACACAAACTCTTCGAACTGCTGAATTCAGGAGCGGCAACACCCAAACATGGGCTTAGAGAAATACACTGATAGCAAGGGTATTAGTAAGCTTTGGCAGGAAAGCACAGCGTAAAGTAGGAACAGAAGAAATAGAAGAGCAATTTAAGTCATGACATTCATTTCATTGAAAACACACAATTTCACAAACACGCACCAGTGCTGTTGCGCTCATGGCCCTGCCCAGGAGCCTCTCTCCTTTTCCTTACGGGGGATATCTTTTAAGCCAACACCTTCCCCACCTGCTTCAAATGCACAAGAAAGAAACACCACCACTCATAAACCCCCCAGACTGTAGTTTGCATTACAAAAGCCAGGATATTTTGTGCACAGCTTAGCTCTGGGCATCTTCTGCTCCCAAGTGGAGGAGACTCCAGGTATCCTTGAGCTCCCATGCCACAAAGGCAGCGCATGGCCTGCAGGAGCCCTAGGAAGGAGCAAACAGCCTCAGACTGGCTGGACCTGGTGTCTCCACAACTGCTCTGGGATTCTGCTGCACCCAGTGTGGACACCCTGCACTTGCTACACCCAGTGGCCAGCTAAGCTGGAGGGGCAATGCAGCAGGTCAGAGTGGGCCACACAGCATGTGGCTAGCCAGGTTTTGCCACATTTTTCAGACCACTCGGGTTGGTGAAAGCCTACCTCCTACACAGAAGGAAAACAATTTTGGCTTCTAAATTAAATGGTTGTCTGTGCTAAAAGCTCTGCCTGGTTTTGGTAACGATGGCAGCTAAATACCAATTGTTTGTTCCTTCTTTACTAACCTCCTTCTCATTTGTCAGCAGCAAAAGGATATTGGACCAGGATTTCATGTACACAAAACAACCTCCCAAGCACCCTCAGTGCTGCTGCTCAGGCAGCAGCCACGGGCCAGAGGGTACACATCCCACAAATGGGCTCCTGCCCAGGTGTGTGTCAAGACAGGAGGCACAGCACTTCTCATGCTGCCTCTTCTCCTGAGCCTGGGGAGCCACCACAGGTCCATGCTCCAAATGAGCAAGATGCCAGCACTATAACAACCGAATATGAGATGTAGACCAAAACATGCAAGGCTCCTATAGACAGAGCAAGGCTTGACAGTCCAGAGAAGTGAAGCCTGGAAGCTTCTGAATCTCCAGAGATGGAGTGAGACTAAGTCACAACATAACATCAGAAAAAACTGAAAGACCCTGAGCTCGTTTGTTCCGAATTTGAGATGAAGCAGCAGATCCTGGGAACTTCGCTGAGAAGGATCGGAAGTCTTTTTTTTTGCCTGCAGGCAGCATGCCCTTGCCCCTTGCGCATCTTGGAAAGCCAAGTAGAAGGCCACTAGCGTGTTCAGCCCAAACCCAGCAATAAAATCAGCAATAAATAATTAATCCTACATGGAGGGGCAGACAGCAGAGGGAAAGACAGGCGCATCTACATGGACCTCCCTCCTACCCTTCAGTCTCTTTCATTTACAAAGGACAGTATTTTCAAAGCCATGCTACTTTACAAAGCAACAGTTACTAGAGAGTCTGCACTAATTGGATCATGTCTCTCCAGAGGTTTTCCAACACTGACATAGTGTTAGTATTCCTCTTAACCTTTTAATATCACAAAGGGAGCATAACCTACAGCTCTGAAGAGAGATCAAGTAAAATATCCATGAAACTAGTAGTTTCATCTAGTGCATCACAATGCACTACCAATACTGCAGTAAGTTTTCCCCTTTTTAGCAAAGGAATCACAACCAAAAATCAAGGGATTTACTGAGAAACAGAACATAAGTGAAGCAGATTAGGATGAGAGGCTGGTAGAGCACATCTTACAGAGTGCTGCTGACTCTCCTCTATGCAGGGTAACACAGCCTCCCCGCCAGCATCCCCTCAGCCCGTCATGGGCATGCTCTGCAGACAGGTCACAGCCCACCTCTATCATCTAGCACACAGATATGGGATCTCCTGTTTTCTAGAGGCGCAATTTTTAGATCTAATCAGCATTGCCTTTTTACAGAAATAATAATAAAGAGTATGCCACACTCCATAACTAAATGTAGTTCTGCAGTAGCTTCACTGGTCAATTTTATCTTCAGAACTATAAATCAGACACACAGACATATAGACTGGGAAATTTTCCACTTTCATCAAAGAAAAAAAGGCAAAACAGGGACTACTCAGCACTGACTGCTCTCAGAAGCCAGAACTATAAAAACGCTACCAGCAGCACTGAAGATGATTTGAGTATACTTTGTATGGTGAGCAACTGCAGTAGAGAACACTTTGTTGGTGTGCTAGGGCCAGCCAACTTCTCAGTAACCAATAAATTAAAATGTCCTTTCTGACAGCCACTGCACAGACTTCTCAGCAGGGAAATGTTTGTTTGCTTAAACTGAATTTATTTCCTAGGCTCACTGGGGAAGGAGAAAGAGAACTTCTAGCTTAAATGTACTATATAGCATTCTGGTGAATATATACTGACTGGTAGAAATGCATTGTGGTCAGTGCCCCTCCACTGTTTGTTGTAGGTGTCTTCAGATCTACAAACATTTTGTCACACTTCTTTCCCCTCGGCTCAGAAAAGGAGAATGTTATTCCAAACCACACTGCTCCATTAGATCTAAGCAAGACTTTCTAGCACGGAAGTTAGCTTGAGAAGTCCAATATTACCTGTGCCTATATATTTCACAGGGACATTTAATGTTGGACAAATATGTTTTATGTTTAAAAAAACACACCAAACAAAAACCCCACCACTTTGTAGTAAAGCTATTGCTCATCATGTATGTGCTAGAGCACTACTCCACAGCAAATTTTCTGAACAAGAGTACAAATAGATCTCTGTTTTTTCTTGAGTTTATACTTACAGAATTACCAGAATGCCTGAAGCAAACAAAAAATAATGCACCACCTAAGAAAGCTTTCCTTGATTTAGGCATGGATCTTGGGCCATGCAGTAACTACAGGGCTTCTTTTTGCAGGGTTCAGCAAAAGTGCGCAATGAACACGCAGACCCAAGAGCCACAAAAGCGCCATCACCCTGAGCACCACACAGACCCTCCAGTGAACAGCAGCCCCATCAGGAAAAAAAGATGTATTTCTGCTCAATGAAATAAACTTCCAGTGCTTTCAGTACAAATATATTTTAGACAGGCATAAGTCTTAATTTCTTTTTCAGTTTGATATTAGGGGAATCCTGCATGTCACGTGATGAAAACATTGGATTATTCCATGGAAACTCTACCTTCAGTCTACACTTTGGCCAAATTGTCAGTCTCTTTGGGCAGGATTCACCTAATCTAATATAGGCATGTGGAAATTCGTTGCCTATGCATGAGCTAGTCACCTTGGGCTATCTTTATAATCAAGAGGGAAACACAGGCTTCTTCAGAGGGAAATTCACCTTAGACATAACTAAGTTAAAATTTATATATAAACCTGATCTTTAGATATACAACATTTCATGAACATGTTTTTTCCCCAGACTCACAATATATCCAAACAGTCAGAAACTGGTTATGGTCAGAGGTGAAAGTGAAGAGGCATAACATTAGAAGGTAACAATTTTTAAGAAGATGATTTTGAGCGTAGTATCTCCTTGAAACTCATACAGCACTTGGGTCAAAATGATTTAACAACACTGCAAGGAGCTTAACCTTCTCAAGCAAAGAGAAGATAAGGAGTGACTCATCATTTAGCACCGGTTTGAATTCGATTATTCTACCCTAAGGTATTAATTCCTTACCTTCTAGAAAACAAACATATTCATGTTTGGAGGTCACCATCACATTCTGCATCCCTGTGAAACTTCACTAATAGCAATTCTAAACCAGTATTCCCCTAC
>NW_009259312.1:3203807-3221995 GCF_000687185.1 Egretta garzetta | reverse complement strand
TTCCCTACATGACTGCGAAGGGCTTTCATTGCACACTTAAATGATGTGAATTTTCCCTTCATGATGGTTCCTTCAGTTCTCATTCAGAGTAAGTAGCATCTGGTGTGGTACTTAGCGGGGGACTGATGTCCTTTTTTAATGAGTACCAGAAGAGACAGACACACAAAGCATGAGGAAATAGTGATTAACTTTCTGCTGCCCATAGTCTCCCAGAGCTTAGTTGTATTTCTTTTAGTGGTTATACACTCAAGCTAACAGAACCGTGTATTGTTTATGTGATGAGTTCGCCTCCTCTTAAACAAGAGGGGAGACACTTGACGTTACATTCCAACATAAAATGAGAGGCAGAGAACTGATTAATCACTGGAAAGACAATATTATTCAGGAAAAAAAATTTGCTCGGTGACTCACTGTCACTTGCAATGCCCAGCCAGGAAAAGTTGGCTGAAATAAAATAACTACTAAATAACGTCTAAAGCCAAAACAGCCCGAGCAAGCACTGAAGAGGCATAACAACCAGCCTGGCTTTTCAGACTGGGCAGAGGCAGCAGAGATGCTGCTGGCCCTTGTGAAACTCTGGTCTGGTGAGAAGAGCATAAACTTTCCAGGAGAAGTGCCCAAGCTTCAGATTACGTTCACGCTTCACGCTTTGGTAGGAGGGGGGCTGCACACCCCACCACAGCAGTTCCACATACAGCTCACAGGCGAAGTTCACTGAATTGATGAGGCTAGACCACCTCCCACTCATTGGACTATTACCAGGGTTATCTAAAGAAAGTACACACCAGAAGACACATGCTCATACTTTCAGTCTCATTCAATAAAGCCTGAGATCTCAGCCCCCAGGGGCGGCCTCCTAATGATTTCCAAAACATTAAATCTCTAAAAGTCTTTCTTCTCTTCTTGCAGGGAGCAAAGAGTGCCTTTACATCTTCATCAAGAGCAGAAAATGTTTACAGGAATGAAGAAATGAGCCCAGACTCCTCACTGTTTCACAGTATAAGCAGTTCCACACCTTACCATGTAACAGAAGCAGAGGATTAGCATCAAAGACATACAACATTAATAGCCAACACTTTCTGACTCAAAGTCACTGTTGCAAAATAACAATACTGAAATGATATGTTTTACCAGCAGCTAAGCTAACTCAAATATTTTTATGTCACATTGCTGTTGCTGCAGAGCAAAGGAATACATTTAGAAAGGTGAGAACTAACGAGAACAAAGTTGCATCTGCTCATACTGTACCATTTTATCTCAGCCTTCTGCAATTTCATCCAGCTGTAAAGAAAGAATAACTCAAAAATCATGGCTCATTGAATCTGTTACAGAGGAAGGAGAATGAATGGACCCTTCCCCATTCAATCATGACTATTTGCAGAGGAAATTGTGCTGAAATAACGGTTTATCAGATACCTCCAGCTGTGCGAGACCCTGCTGTGCCTATCCACTAAAAAAGGCACCCACCAGCACGTAGCTGATCCAGAAAATCCTCTTCCTGATTCTCCAAACAGCATCTGCTCTCTTTCCCCTTTGCTTTCTAGTCTCATTCTAATCTTTCTTGCTTCAAGCTGGCTTGGCCCACCCACTGGGCAGCCTCCTCTGGACGCAGCTGTACGCAGGGACAAGACCTGGAGCTCCTCCTCGGGTCCACACTCACCAGGCTGGAGGCTCCTGGCAGTGATGCATTATCCCACTGTGGCTCTGTCCATCCTTCAGGATCTCCTTTTACAATCTCCATCATGGTGGTTACCACAGAATATGCTCTTCTGAGCAACTATTGTTGTTCCATCCACATCCCCTATATTTAACACTGTCTCCAGAGTGTTGGCTATTATATGTGCAGTTTGGAATTTGTGTAACCGTTTCCTTTCTCTCCCATTGATTTATTTTTTTGTTGTTATCTTGTAAATTTCTGCTATAAACTTCCACTTTTACCTACAATTTAATTTAGGTTTTAAGCTAATGCAGCATTCAGTTTATGATAAGCCTTTTTTGGTTACTTATGGCTTCTGTTTACTAGAAATATTTTAAATGCTTGCTGGTTCAACTCTCCTGTGCCAACACTATTAAGCATTTCATCCATGGCCTATCACACTGGTTTAGCAGCTGACATTAGACCAAGTGTCAGCTCTCAAGTCTGTACCAATACAGTTCACCTACTCAGCTAACTTGCTTTCTCACCTGGCTGTACGACCAGGACCTGTGTGGAACATAAATACATAACGGCTAAGAAGCAGCAAAGCAAAAGTGGCTTAAACGTCACAACTCCCCCAGAAAACTGTTATGTAAAAGCTTTAAAAACATCAGGTGGTTAGCCAAGCACAAAATTAAAAAAATAAGGCCTTTGAGTAATTTATTGCTTTGCAGTAGGATCTCTGCCTTTAAAGAGGTCTTCACCAGCACACGTGCCTTGACTTAGGAACCTGAGCTCTCCTGGGCAAGAAAGGCATTACACTTTGTTCATAAAATCTCATTTTGTTTTCATTATTAAATACATGCGAATGAGAAAAACGTAGATGCAGAACTGCATTTACATTGAATGTGTCGCTGGTTCTATGAACAACTTGACATCAATGCTAAAGCATTTCTATTTCTTCATAAAAACATTTTTTCAAAGAAAGGCTGTCCTTACAGCTAACAGGGTACATCTTCACTTTAACTTGAACTGGAAGAGCAAAATTGTATTGACTGTAGTGAAGCAACTGACAATCATTTACTGTTGTGGCTTTCAGTACAAGCCTCAATCCATGTCTTTCATTTAGGAACAGAAGTGGGATAGTTCCCATTCACTGAATGCCACTTGTTTCATTGCAACATGCAGCAGAAAAGCCACTAGGTTTTATGACACATGTGGAAAACAGACAGATAATTGATGAAAATAGTATGTTTAATAAATATTCTACTGCCAAGAGCTGTGACTAATGCAGTATAGGAAAAAACCCCCACAACCTGGCACACAGAGAAGATTCAGTTCACACAGGCGTAGAAAATCTCTTGAAGTGATCCAATTCTATACTCCACACTTCGTTTTAGTTTTTGAGGTGCCCTGCTAGAAAGAAAGATTAATCATTCATGCCATCACATTACAGCAGCACAAAGAGGACAGCACAACACCGAGCACGGTGAGGAGACAACAGTGGTTTACCAGATGCCAGTTCCTTTGCTATAGTTGGTCTGATTCAGCTTCAAACTCAAGACAAAAGTAAAGCAAACTACTAGCAGAAAAGGCAGCCTTTCTCCAAGTCATTACAAGTTTGATTTCTTCAAGCCCAGAAATCTACCTTTCAGAATTCTAAAAAATTATGTCTTGTCATTAGAAAAGTTACCTCTATCTCCAGCCTCAAGCGGAGAGCCTATCTTTAAAATAGAAATGTCCTATTTCACACCGGGAAAAAAAAATGTTGTTTACTTTCAAAAAAACCCTAGAGGAACATGTGATTCATTGGTTGTTTACTTAAGCAAATTTTTAAGCCACTAGAGATTCATCTACTGCTAATTCAAAGGTTGGCACAATTAATGCAAACATTTGTTCCAAAGTAGTATAGATTAATGGGGGGGGGAATCAAAGGCTCATGAAGCAGCAAGTATTTTCTGATAATCTAACAGACACTCAACTGTCCTTACTTTTGAAGTCCACTTTGTGTAACTTTTGAAACCTAACAGAAATCACTACCTTCTCATAGGGTAGCTCGTTTAGGCAGAGGGATGTGAATTGGGAAGTTTGTAGGGCGAGAGTAGAATTTGTGGTTTTTTAATTTAGAAATAGCTTTATATGCACATGATAGATTTCTGAATAGCCTGATAAATAGTACCATTCCTGTGAACAAGGAGATAATCGTGCATGTTTTCCAGTTTCAGCCTGTGAAGGGTATAGGGTTTCATCACTGAGTTCTAAGGACCACGCTTTCCCAATTCATAGAAGTTTTCAAACCTTATCACTATCTTATTTTGTCTCATGACTTCCCCTCATAAAGATTCAGAGTCATTGTGGCAACCCCTCCACAACTCTGCCGGTTTTGCCTACAAGCAAGAATAATTCTATTTCTGGGAGGGTTACAGCAAGGCCATTAAGAAGAGCATATCAAACACGCTGGCATCAGGAAGGGCCCCCAGAGCCCACCTTCAGCACCAGGATCAAGCTGTGGTGGGTCAGACAGACATGGCCAGGATACAGCACTGACCAACTCCATCGCAGCCAAGGCTCTTCAGTGTAACACCTGCCACCTTTCCCAACCAACCACCGCAAGTTATATGGCTCTGCTGCTTCACTGGAAGGAAATAAATGCCAACTGCCAAAGAAATCCTTTTTTTTTGGTGGTGGTGGTGATGTTGCCATTCAGGGAAGATACAGGGGGAAGAAGCTGTCCTCGCAGACACGAGAGGTGGCTGAGGTATTTTCAGCTCAGATCTCCTTCCTAGGCCAAGGGAACAACCACTGTAGTTTTTCAAGGAATCTTTTTAAGCTTTTATGAAGACCTGCAAGTTCCAACCAAGTTTAAAATAAACATGCCATTAAAAAAGTGAATCAAGACAGCAGAGAGCAAGAAGAAAGAGTTCACAGAAAGAGACACATGAATCAGGAAAGGATCTGAAATAAATTTGGAAGAAGTATAGCTGGCAGTGTTAGATATCAAGAAGCTTTTTCTCAAAGCATAGAAGGGGACACAGCCAAGGATGAAGAAAGATCATTTCAGAAAGGAATGAGAAATACAGCCACAGAGGATGGTAAAGCAATTCAAGCATTAAATGAATACTTACGTGTTTACAACAGAGATGCCTAAAAATCTGTCGGATGACACTGGCTATATATCTGCTATCATGAAAGAGTTCAGAAGCAGTTAAGGAAAAGCATTAAGCTAACTGGAGCAGTGGAAATGAAGGACAAGACCACTGGAGAGCCTTGGCTACGTGACAGCCCAAGCACTCTCACATTGAACTTGCCAGTTGCATTGATGCATACAACAGACACTGACTCAGCCTACTGACTGCGAAGTGGCACTCAGAGACGGTGCTCAGCAGTGGCTCCGCTCTCTGCCTGCTGAAGTCAGAGGAAGGGGAGACCCAACTCCCACAAGAACTGATAGCAAAGTTATATCAGATACTAAATTCAATAATCCCCTTACAAAAAAAAAAAAAAAATTAACCCCCCACCTTGATCATGTATACAAACACCCAGGTGCGCAAGATTCATGTTGATCAGAACAGTACAATTTTAAAAGGGACAATTCCACACAATTCAGCCTCTTAACAGTTGCAGTGTGTCACGTGTGTGTTCATGCAGACAGTGATGCTCCTTAAGAGGCCTAACTTTAAAGAAAGTCTCTTAACACTCTTATTGCCTCCACACTTATTTTGACACTTATGACTCAAACAACATGACTACAGTATGGAAAACAAGAAAAAAAGTTTAATTAAAAAACCAACAAAACTGATTTTCAGCTCCAACATGCTCCAAGCTCAGAAGGAAAACTGAGCTAATATGTAGTGAAACATTTACTTAATGAATTTAGCCTCCTCCTGTTTGCAAATTGTCCAAGAACACTTGGCATTTTTCACACATGCTCCTTATTTGGAATTATTTGCAAAATATCTTTTTCAAATGATTCTGAGATTCCAGATTGCTCACAAGCAGTTCATTGCGATTATACAGGATTTAAATAAATAAATAAACAAACTGGGCTGTCTGGTTTGCCTAGTGCTGCATGGCATATTTTTCATTTCCCAGACTGGATAGCCACAAGTCTCAGAACTGGAGAGGTCTGCATTCACCAGCTGAAAGTTCAGTTTTCATGCATTTCACTAAATGTTAGTTTAAGATTTGTCTTTTTCTCCATACGTTCTCCATAAAATTATTTAATAGGCACCTGACAAAGCGCCTGACAAAGTTTTTTAAAAAAACATTGGAGCTGTAATTTCAGCTGCTTATATCTATTCACATTTTAGATGACTTTATTTTGGACTGGACAGTTTCTCATAGCATGGCATCCTGAAGGTTGAGTACTGAAAGTGCAGGTGCTTAATTTTTTTCCCAACCCAAGCAGAGGACCACCCCTGGAACCATGTGATCATTACTGGGAATGCAGCCACCTTGCCTATGGCTACTGCTATACTGAAAATTACTGTATGAATAACTTCAGAGTCTTCCAGATACACACTATTTCAGTGGAACTCTCATATACAATAGATTATATTTACACAAACAGTAAGGATCAGAGCAAAGATAGGAATCCACATAGTTCACCTCCAAATGAAACCCTCCACCCCAGAAAGCCTGCAAATATTTCAACATACTATGTAAAGTGGAACTGTGTGGAGGCTAAGAGAAGCCCACCAGAAAACATAATCTGATGATGTAGACCTTTGATCCCCTGTGAGATGAGCGCTTCATCAGTCATACTGAAAGCTGCCCCCACCAACCTAACTTTGGAAAGCAAACCTGTTGAACAGATATCTCTTCTTTCCTTTTACTTGGGTTACGCTAAGAACAAGATGCACAAAAGAGGGGGGCAGGGAGGAGGAAGAGGCGCACCAGAAGATTTCAACAAGCAAAAGATTTGTGAAACCATGTAGGATTCAGCCTGAAGCATCCTCACGTATTTCACAAAATTACTCCTGAAGAGATATCTCAGGTTTTGTGGAGAAGGATAAAGGTGTTTCCATGTAATCCTCAGATTCACAGGGCAACTAAATATTTGTTTTTTTCATTGTAAGCCCTTTACGTAGAAGATTCTTTATGTTGTGGATCTAATCACATTTACTGTAGTCCATGGGAGAAACTAACTTGGAATTCCAAGCATGTCTCTACAAACAATATCTGTGGCAGCTCACTCCAACTCATACATTATTTTTATTCCTATGGTGCCCTCTTCTTAGTGCTATTTTTTTTCTTTTTTTTTAAAAAGGAATATTCCTCCTCTGTAATTTCAGCCTTCTTAATTCCAACAGAAAGGAGGCAGAAGGGCTCTGCATTTGCTCAGAATATAAGCTTCAAGTTAGGCACTATTTCTCTAAATTACAATCTGCTTTGTCAAATATCTAGGCATCCTCAGCTGATCATGTTTTAAATAGGACTGGCTCCTTTTAAACAAATCACTCGAAAGCCTGGTTCAGAGTTATTTAAAGTGGTTGGTATTTTATGGCACCATGAATGCTGCTGCACAATGCAACTGCTGAGCTTTAAAAACACAGAAACTAGAAAGTGGGTACAAGAAATTACCATCTGTCCCTCTAAACAATTACCGTCCTGCCATCTGTCTATACACTAGATAATGTTTTTGCTGTCGGTAATATTTGATTGAAAAAGCTCTCTCTATGGATACTAAGAAGAGGAAGCCATTTTAAGAAAAAAAAAAATATTGCTGATCACTCAAGTTTCTCTTTTTTACTAGAAAAGTGTGCCACTGCAATGTTTTCTGCTGTTAAGACAATCTGCAAAGGGTACATTGCAATGATACTGGACCCCCTAATGAAAGGCTGCTTCTCCAACATTATTCCATTATTTATGAAGTCCTTACTATGTTTAATATAAAAAGCACATGAAAAGCCTAAAACCAAATTCAAACTGGGCAAAGGATGAGGAAAAGTTTCTTTGAATTTGCTTTGGACTTTCTTCCTCACTTTTGTTTTGTTCCATCCCAGAGCAGTCAGCCAGCAGATGACCAATTTAAGCCCTTCAATGAACCTGGCAGCTGTAGTCCTGCATTGGCCAAGATGAGCAAGGATTTAGATGGCCAGGAAAGCTCAACACAGGAGGGAGAGAAAGCAGGGGTTCCCTTGCAGATCCATCTGCATCCACTGCATCCACTGCATCCCATACTTCAGCTAGTCCGGAAGGGCAGTTACATGGACATAAATGCCAAAAGGACTCCCACTTCCTGGTAATGTCTTTGGGAAAGAGACCCCTGAGAAGTCTCTCGCCAGGTCATTAGTTCCTCCCAACACTCTGGGTTTTGCCCTGCACTTCACAGCCCCTGAGATGAAAGGCTGTGTAAAAATGTACTGCCAGGTATTACATTACACGCCAAAGCCTCTAATATAATCTTGAATTTGAGCATGTCTGTCCGAATTACCCTTTGATTAGGTCATTAATATCTTTATTTTAATTATGATTATTAGGACTACAGTACACTTAGAAGGCCCACCCCTGCAACTTGGATCGCCCAAGATCTTTCACCAACACTCAAAAGCATAACGAAGGGCTACATTTGTTTTCAGGCTGTTGCAACTCCTTCATACCTGACTCTTGCAGAGCCAAATGAATGCAGCAGCAGACACGATAACTGAACCAGCATCTGTTTAGAGTCTACTGACAATGAAATTTGTAAAATCTACTGAATGCTTTATTTAATAAATCAGCCACATTTCTTGTTGGGAAGGAAGAAAAGAAACAGGATTACAGGTTTCATGAAGAGGTTAATGCACTCTTTTCCCCCTTCTAGAAGAGTTAAATCCTTTAAATGTGGGAAAAAATAATTTTGTGATCCAATTCTAATCCTTTACAACATAAGCAAGTAACCAAAAGATTTCACTCAAAGTTGGCAATCTCTAATCAATAAAGGTCCAGTGGCAGACCAGAGCCATTTCAAGTCAAGGACATACGAAAGGCAGAGACAGCTTCTCCAGTCCCTAACCATACTGAAAGTCTTTTGAACGTGGGGGTAGGAGGGGGTGTGGAGAGAGGGTGTACGCTGGTGTACGTTTTATTTGAACTTTGGGGGTTATGGTTTTGGGTGAGGGTAGCAGTGTTTAAGTGAGCATCATGTTTCATACAACATTTTAAGAGAATTAATAGTATTTTAACAGGTTACAAAAGGATTTACAAAACACACTTAGCATTGAGGATGGAAGTTTACAATGCATTAAAAACCAAAGTGCACCTAGCATTAAGGTGAAAGACCACAGGCAAGATTGTGAAGTGCGCTCTGTAACATGCAGCAAGCAAGTGCAGAAAACACCTACTTAGAAAACACATAGTTATTTACTGAAAGGCTGAATAAGCACTACTGTATTTCTTTCTGAATGGGCAGCTCATGTGTAGCAGATATTCCCTGGAATCTTATGACTAAATTACAAAACTTGGCCTAGCCTGAAAACGCAGAAAACACAAATATAGACTTAACATTGGGGGCAGGGAGGGGGGAGTCGGGGGTGTGTGGAGAAAAAGGACAGGAGACAACATAAAAAGGGCACATACCAGCTGGATTTCCTGAGGCATGTATTTTATTCATAAGTGAAGCTGGTGAATAATTCACATGCAGCAGCACGTAGCAGAAGCCACTTAAAGAACCCTACAGTGGTCATTCCCGGACTTGACTTTGCCAGTTATTGCACTGAGTTACTCCAACTCTGTCTTTGGAAACGTTTCTACAGTGGAACTGAAAGCAGACAGTTCAGCTGTTTTATTCCAGATCTGCAAAGTGATGATAAACTTTGGAACAGTTACTGGGAAAGAATAATTCAGTGTAGCAAAGAAACCTCTTTGTATAGTTTTCAACCAAATGTCTTGAAATAGCACAAGCACATTTTATTAGAAAGATTCACCAACAGGCTCCAACTGCTTTGTGTTCATGGTGCTGAAAATTGACCAAGTAAGCCAACAAAGCTGCAGAAGCCAACCAGTGTGCCTAACCATATGGCTCTAATTGACTGGCTTAATCTCTACCCTAATTCTGAACTGACCTGGAAAAAAACCACGTACTTATCTGAAGCTGAGTGAATAGGCTTAATCACTAGATCTATCCATGAATCAATGCAAGAGAACATCAGCACCTTAACCAAGCTGTTGCACAGCAAGCTCCCCTCACCAAAGGCACGAAGGTCTATCACTGTCAGAGAGCTCAGCAAAGGGACTGACTCTCAGGTACAAGCACCTGCAGTAAAACAAGCACCAACACCTAAATTTGCCTGAAGTTTTCAGGGCAAAGATTGGATTATACCACATAAACTATGCTGCATTGATATACTTACCTTGTTTTACTGATTTGGTGTTATAGGCCAAATCTAGATAAGTTGGAGTACATCAGAGGTCTTACACGGTCCCTGCACTTGGATTTTGTTTCTATGGAAAATAAACAAAGAGGAGCAAGTTGCTCACCTATGCTCAGGTCTTGTGCTTCACACAGAGCATGAAGGTCCAAGGTCCGGCAAAGGCAAAGCACTCTTCCCCATCTCTCTCATGACATCTTGTTGGAATCAGGAATTTCACTCCAGTCCTCAACCCCCAATTTATGACGGGGAGATCTGGTCAAAGAATGATTTTCATAAGAAGCATGCTCTGGCAGAGCTTTATTGCTCTTGAGGGCAATGACCTTAGATTTGGACAAGGACCCAGGAAAGGTCACTTCAGAGCTTGCTTTCTTTTCTCAGATATCAGAAACCAGCAGCATTTATCACTACTGCTGAAGGCAAAGTCCTGTAAGAGTAGCCAGGATCAATGCTCACTGGCAAGATGGTACTTAAATTCAGAGATCCCACAGAGACTAAAGATGAGAACAGTCACACCCTGAAGTCTCAGAAGCCAGGAAAATGGAAACAAACAAACATGTACGCACACAGCCCACACCAGGCATCACTTTCCTTGGGCTTGTTAAACAACTATTTTCTATGCAATGCTTGGAGAGGAAGTTCAGGAATACGACCTCACCAATTCCTCCATCCAGTACTGCCACAATCTGAGGACCAATTAAATGATTCTGCCCCTTTTTACAAAAGTGCTACATTACAAGAAGTGATGAGAAGTTCCAGGATCACAGAAGCAGTCAGACTTTTATCACACAGCTCGTGGGTTAGAAAAACAACTGACAACTGCCAAAAGCCAATAACTTAAACTGGAGTGTCTGGGAACGCCATTGCCCAAAACTTACAGATCCACCTCTGTTACAACCCCAGTGCAGCAACCAGCCAGTGCCCCAGAGCATGGACTTCAACTACACAAGGGCCTAGACTGAGCAACTTGTTGAGGTCCTTGCAGGCAAAGTGATAACTACATGTGGAACAGATTCCAGCTCCAAGTGGGATACTGTATTTGCCCTCAAACTTCCCTGAAACTTCTGAAGTAGCTAACCACAAGTAAGTTCAAAGCTGACTCTACAAAGAAAATGAAATACAACTTGTTCTATGTTTAAAATATACTGGAAAATTAAAGTGTTAAAATGAAGATGAAAAACACTTGTAGATAGCTCAGTTTAAGCTTTTTTCCTCACTAAATGCAAATTAATCATACTGGACATTTTTTGATAAGAACAGCAAATCATATCTAAGTAGTTCAAGTGAAACACTTTCCCTGCACTTCGAGTATTAATTCAGTAGCTGATTTCCAATATTTAGTCTCTAGGCCACAACCTATCAACTTCTTATTTCTTCACTCAAACTACAAGGCAATTAAAAAAAAAAAAAAAATGAAGCATTTATGCAAATAAACCCTGTCCAACCTCATATCACAGCACAGTCCCCCAGGTTCCAAATCCAAATTCTACACACCTTCCTCACACATGGCACTTATCTCACCACACCATGGGTAAGCATGTGGTGTGGTAGATAAACTTTTATAAGAAGATTATAAAACCTTTACATTTTGTCTTAGCAAAAGTAACAGTGAAGTTTGCTGCAAAGGTCCAGTGAGCAGTGCGTTCCTCCTCCCCATCACTCTGGGACTGATGAGGAGGCAGACTTTGCAATTCTTTAACCCTTCTCACAGCCCCCAATTTTCCTTCATACACGTGCCTCTAATTCTTGAGTGGAAAACTAATCAAGGGGACAATTTGTGCACAGAAGGGCAGCTTGATAACAAAAAGGTATTAGACCAAGCTCATAGGACAACTAGAGAGCAAGATAAAACCAGCCTCTCTGGTACGGGAACAGGAAGAAAAAAGGCATAAAGAATGTTTTTCACCTGATCCTTGTCTTTAGACACATTATTTTCAAAACCTCTGAGGAAAGGAAAGGAAGCTCAGGGATAACGCCAACAGCTGTAGGTTGGTCTGTACAGCCTGAGACACCAGACCACATACCACAGCACTCCACATGTGACAGCCAGGCTGGGAAGTCCCCACGCAGCACTGACAGAAAGATCTCGAAGGCCTTTATTTCAGCTTAGCACCACCACCCACAGGAGATTCACTCTGCCTAGGCAGCTTCACTGTAACTCTTCTCAGCCAGAGAAATCAGCTCCCTGAATTCATGACTGCATATTGGGGTTTAACCTGGCAGACAGCTAAAAAAAAAGTAAAATCCATGGGTTGAGATAAGGACAGTTTAATAGGACAGAAAAGCAAGGGGAAATAATAATAATAATATACAAAACTAGTGATGCACAATGCAACTGCTCACCACCTGCTGACCCGATGCCCAGCCTGTCCCTGAGCGATGGTCACTGCCCCCCAGTCAACTCCCCCCAGGTTTATGTGCTGAACATGATGTCATATGGTATGGAATACCCCTGGGGTCAGCTGTCCCGGCTGTGCCCCCTCCCAGCTCCTTGTGCCCCCCCAGCCTCCTCACTGGTGGGGTGGGGTGAGAGGCAGACAACTCGCGCTGTGCCCGCCCTGCTCCGCAGGAACGAAAGCATCCCGGGGTTATCAACGCTGTGTCCAGCACAAACCTGAACCACAGCCTCATACTGGCTGCTGTGGAGAAAACTAACTCTACCCCAGCCAAAACCAGCACACCCTCCCTCTCCTTTGTCACCCCACACTATATTATGCAATTTGTATAAACAAAGGATTTATGATGTTGTAACAAAGCATTTAAAGGTCCTATTTTTTTTACTCCAATCTCAGAAGTAGAAAATGAGAAATCAAAGAGCCAAAGTTATTTTAAGAAGTCATAAGTTATTGCACTCTATTGCCCAGTACAATGAACTATTCTCGGTTCATGTCAGTTGTTAATAAGACTCTAACATAATATAGCAACTCAGCATAATTAAAAATACACTACAACGGACATTCACCTCTAAAAATAGCTATAAAAAAATTGGACAAAGTCAATCTGAAAATAGATAGGGAGAAAGGGAGAGAAGCAAAATAGATAAAGTAGGGCAAATCATATTTGATGCCAGGAATGAGTGCATTATTTCAACTTCATAAAACATTTTTAATAAATGTATAACTAAAGCATGCAACAGTGTATTAATCCAGTCCAAGTAACCATCCCCAATCACTTATTTTAAACCATAAATAACAGACATTCCAGCGCTCTCTTTTCTGATCCTCACAATAGGCTCAGTCATGCAAGGTGCTGAGAACTCTGGCATTAACAAATAAAGGCTCTCTGTGTGCATTAAGATATGAGTAGTCTTGCCCACTGATCTTAGCCCTTAAACTTTGCAAAAAAACCTCCCTGCTTCTTTACTGGGATAATTCAAACCAGCTCTGAATTTGCAGCATGAATGTTAATTTTATTAAAAGAAAAATCAAGCCCATTTTTCCTCAAGTTAAGCAGATGCTCAAATGCTCTGCTGGTTCAGTGCCAGAGCACCCAGCACTTGGGACATTCACACATAATGTAAATGCACTATTCCACCTATTAATTGTGATTATTGCTATCATAGTACATAAAGGTAAGTGCAGTGAGAGTATTTAATGCAAAGATTGATGGGAGAGTGATGATATACTGTTGAAGTTGAAATTTAGCTCCTTGCTGACAAGACTAAGGTCTTGTTTGAGAGAATCAAGTATTAAAAAACATTTTTAAGAACTTGATTCACCTTTTCTCCAAGGTAGAGATGCTGAAGATTTTAACTGATGACAGGAAATGCCTGTGTTAATACCACTTGGACAGGATATTGCAAGATTTTCTCAAAATCCTACCAGCAATTGCAAACACAAATGAGAGAAATTTTGTTGTTTCATGAGTTTGTTCAGCACCTCATTCTTGTGGTATTTCAATATTAAACACAACCAAATCTATACTGGCCAAGGAATGCAAGTCTATGTTCACAACATTCTTGGTATTCTACGAATACTACAATAATAGCATCCTATGATAATAGAAACCTGTTATTCTGTAGAGGAATATAAGGCATTATTTGTATAAAACATCACAGGGAATAAAGCCATAAGACAATCAGTAATCAAAAAAGGGGTAGGGGAAGGAATATTAATATAAACTGTGCTGATATATTGGCAGTTGCAGAGATGCACTATTGATAACGGTAATGAAGACAAAAAAAACCCCACAGAAAATCCCAAACCCAGAGGCAGATCCTCAGTGAATACCTAGAAGCACAGAGGTGATCATTGAAGAGGGCAGGTATGATTTTTCTCCACTCGGACTGTAGAGATGGGTGCTCTCTGTGCTGTCCAAAAATGGGAGATTGGGTGTGAATTTAAATATGTAACTAAAATAGGACACTAAAAATGTGCATAAATAACTGAAAGAACTCCATGCCTAATGGTTAGAAAGTTATCCTGGGTTTACCACTGTTCTGTTCTAAGACTTCAGAGGAAATGCTGGAACACATGCTTCTTTGGAAAACATCTGTGCAAATCCCAAAACTATTAAGAAAATTACTTCTTTTTCTTCTTCCTTGGAATTCATGTACCAAAAGATACACTGAGTGTCTAAATCTATCTGGACTCATCCTGTCTTAAAAAAAAATTTCCTCAACTTACAGCTGTGAATATTTCCTTGAAATGTACATTTCTTTTATGGCTTCCTTCCTGAAACCAAGTCACTTGAATCTCAAGTTTAGAACGAGGATTGTTTGGTTCAAAACCAGCAAGAACAGTGAAAGTGTTTGAATGCCAAGTCTGTGCAATTTTCTTTCAAAATCCTTAGGTGTCCAAGTCAGAGGGATTTCATTTTCACGGATGCCGAACAGCCACTTACAGGCTTTCTCTGCGCCCTAGTGCTAGGATAGCTTAGCTCTGGCGGGGGGAGAGAGGAGAAGGAGGAGAGGAGTTAAACCGCCTCCAATGCAGATACCTTGGCAAATATTCAGTGATTTCCTCCTACAAGCAACCTCCTCAGACATATAATGAAATGAAAAACCTATTTTGTACAGCTTCAGTGAGAGTCTAACCCCTGCAACATTGCCAGTGTGAGACTACATGCACTCTGAATTGCCAAATGAGTATTTCAATAACTTGCCTACCTAGAATATTTTTAAAAATTACTCTTATGGGATACAGGAACACATTTAACTAAACCTACAGACATACATTGGCTGTAATGGACAAAGCATGTAACAAAAAAGCAGCCCAGACAGCACACACTCACCCCTAGGTATTTTAGCATCCAAAAGAAAGGTTAAGCTTTGGAAAGATCTTATTGAATCTTGTAAATACTACTTCACCTCAATAGTGTAAAACTCATTTTCTCTTCTCTACTGATATGGATCTATTGAGGCTATTGAATGGATTGAAGTCCAGCCATATAAACCGAGCAAACAGAATTGGTGGAGGTGCTGATAGGTCTGTCAAGATCTTGTGGCCTTTGCAGAGTAAAATAGTCTGGACTTAGGTCAGTGAGTATGTTACTATTTGAGGAACTATCTTAAAAGGGCATATGCTAGTGGAAAATTGAACTGTCTCGAGCTCGGTGTATTTCTTGAATAAAATGACCTAGCTACAGTATTTATAATTTGTGCACTAGGACTTGATCCAAAGCCCATTCAAGTCATCAGAAAGGCTCTCATTGATCTGAGCGGACTTTGGATTAGGTAGTAATTGGTTTTATTCAGTTTGATTTTTCTTCCAGAGCAACAAACAGCATCTTTATCCACCAAATATGCACCTTTACCATTACTCTAATCTTTGCTTAAAACCAGAATTCAATTGCTTCAACATCAGAGGTTGGAAACAGATTTGTTCATTTCTGTGTGGAACACGGCAAACATTTTCATCTTTGCAATTACTAGCTGACTGAAATTTCACAAAAATGCGGAGGTTAGTTAAGATATTTTCATGTGAAAATTCTTCCTATTTTCCTAGAGAAAACATTTTGGTTTTATATTATACATCTCAAGATTTAGACATGAACAAAGGGGTTAGGTGATGTGATTAAGTAATTACCAAGGGTAATGAAAGGAATGCATAAATGCTTGCAGATTAAACAATACCATGTGGCCAACGACTACTTAAAGTGCTTCACCTTTCAGGAGACGTCCAATAAGGACATAGAGTTTACCAAGTCAGCCAGATGAGATCATTTCACCATCAAGAACACATGCAGGTTGGATAGATTTGCTGGCCAACTGATGGCTCAGTTGGCACAGCAAGAAGGAACCCAGAAATGGCTTCTCTCCTGCCTCAGAAAGTCTCTCACCCTCATGGAGTAAGGCTGCCACAGCATAAAGAGAAAAGCAGCTTAGCGTAGAAAGCAGAAGCGGACACAAGGGAAAAGAAAGGAAAGGAAGAAAATTGCTTCCTGCTGTTACCTGTAGAGCAGCAGGCTTATCCACTGCTCTTCGCCCGCACCTCTTGCAGAACACCAGACCATGCAGAAACAAACACAATCCTGGTCAGCATAGTGTCAGAAAAATTCCTAGAAAAGCCTGTTCTGAAATCATCACTAAATGGTCAATCCCAGACTAGTGTTATTACAAACCAACTTCTTTAGCAAGAGGTTTTTTTAAATAAATTACTGGAACTTCTCATTGAACTTGGTAACGGTCCCTTGGACTGGGCCAAAAAACCCCCAGCCGTTGTAGACATCCTACCATGTTTACTTACACAGGGGTACAGCCCTTACTCACAGGAAGTCATGTGGAAGAAAAGTTAATGCATTCTTTCAGACCAATAAAGTCATTGTTTAAGAAGAATTCAGAGTTTGGGACTGATAAAGTTCAAGTTGCTAGTACGACAGACAAAAAAAATGTGAGGTAAAACCATTTATTTATGTGTATATATTCTCCCCCTTATTTCATCACTTTCTTGTAATATGGGACCCTCTGCACAAAAAAGGAAGCATTTAGCTCAAAAGATTGTTTGCATTTTCATCAATATAAATATATGTGTATAGAAATATAATATTCTTACCTCCTAGTAAAAGATGCAACTGATACAGCTGTAAGAGAAAAATGGCTATGAGCATTGCCACTCTAACCAAGAGTTTCTGATCCGCCCCCCTCCCCTAATACCACAGTAGAAAGAAGTTTTGTTTATTTTTTAATGCAGGCTTACATGCCCTCTGGCTATTGGAATACAAACACAAAAGCAGATGCAGTGTTAATTTAATTCTGTAGCAAGTTTTCACTGGTGCAGTAGCAACATCAAAGACAGTCTAAGAATATCAAATTAAAGCCATCCATCATGCTTTTTGCACGACATTGTCCAAATAGCTTAACCAATATCAATGAGGATTTAACTGTCACGAGGAAGTGGAAGCACTGGTATCGTATGCCCAAAATTAGATGATTATTAGAGGGGGGACATTAACACAAGCTTCAGTCCAGCAAATTTAAAGCCTGTAATCAATCTTCACAACGTAATCAACACCCATTTGTCACTGAAAATATTGATGCTTTCTTAAATTACAGGAGAATACCAAAAAGCTCCTAACTTTATTAACATGAAAGTACTAAGCAGATCAAGTCTAATTAAGGATAGCAGCTACCCTGGCTACAGACTTGCTTTGTCATTTAATCTGCAAGCCTCAGCATCCCCAGATGTGTAACGTATGATATACCTGCCCTTTGTGGAAACCTGAAAGGGTCACAGCTCTGAAGCCTGCAACCTGTATTCTTCTGAGTATCTCCATTTTTATAAATGCATACATCATGTTCTAGGAAAGTTTTATAGATAGGTAGATAATATTAAGAGCAAATAACGTATCAAAAATTATAACATGCTAAAATGCTTGAAGCCACTTAAGGAAGCCAGTATTGTCCTGTCTTTCACATAGCCCAAAGCCTGCACTCAATTGCACACTTTTCACTACAACAATTGGTGAAGCTTCACGTTGGAGACTTAGCCGGTTAAAACACTGCCGCCACCCCCAGCATGTAACCCAAGTATCTCTGCAAATCTCCTGCTTGCTTCACGGCCTGTGAGTGAAAAATGTCGGGACAGGCTTTATGGCAGCCAGTCTGACAGCCTGACCTGCGCTCACCAGCGCGGAGGAGGACCTGCTGCCAGGGGATGGCACTGGAAAGGGGAGCCGACTGCTTTGGAGCCAAGGACGTCCTCCGGGACAGAGCCACAGAGGGAAACAATGGGGAAGACTTGGTAAGAAAAAAAAAAGGGGGG
>NW_009259312.1:3187737-3203680 GCF_000687185.1 Egretta garzetta | reverse complement strand
CTGCAGGGAACGGCAGCCACGGAGGGCCCGCGCTGGGGTGGGGGAGCGTGTGAGGAGGAAGAGGTGGCAGGGAGGAGCCCTTATGGACGGGCCACAGCCCCCGTTCCCCTGCGCCGTCCGGGGCCGGGGGAGGCAGAGGGGTCGGGAGTGAAGGAGGGAAGCTAGGACGAACGGGGGAGGGAAGGCGCTCTATATTTTTTGTCTTTGTTTCTACCAACCTACTCTAGTTTTAACTGGCAACAAATTAAATTAATTTGCCCCAAGTCAAGTCTGTTTCACCCATGGCGGTAATCAGTAAGAAATCTCCCTGCCTTTATCTCAACCTACAAGCTTCTGCATCTTATTTTGTCCTCATCCTCAGGGGAAGGCAGGAGAGAGAGCAGCCGGGTGGGCATCTGGCAGCCGGGCAAGGTCAACCCACCACAGCTACCTTGTGAAAATCCCCACGCGTGCTGCTTGAGGATGGAGAACATGAAAGCGAGAGAGAGCTGCGATGAAGGGAAGCACACGTTCCGATTATTCACCATCATCCCGAGAGGGATTTCTGAAACTGTTTTAAAAGGTTTGATAAAATGAAACTACAACTTCAGAAACAATGCAAAACCACTCACACACACACACAGTCAGGCAACTAGGATCTTTTGTTTTTAAAGAAAACAACCCATGCTGTATGTAGGCAACAGTCTGAAATTCATACTGAATTCTTCAGCCTTAGCAATTTATTTATCAACCACAAAAATATCTGTGAGCTATCAGTATTATCCTGGTGCACATAAACAATGCGAAGCAAACAGCAATCACAATTTAAACTTAAATTGAAGTTTCACCTATATTTGGAGTTGGCCGAATTGTATCACTGCACAAATCATGATCGTCACAGTGACTGCAAAAGTAACGTTTCATCAGTTAAGTCTACCATCTTCAAAAGGAAGAAGAGTAATTACAAAAATCAATTTTCCACTCATTACAGAAAGTGTAAGGATCACTGAAGATTGCTATAGCTGCCATAGTGCTTTCGGTAGTTTATACAACAATTTCTCAGTTGTTTGTGGTGGACTGTCACATATAAGACAGCGTGCAAATGGAGAACATAAAAATAATTCAAGCAATGCTTCCGAGAAGAAAACTGTTGCAAAAAAAAAAAAAAAAAAAACAACCAAAAAAATTTCTTGGAAAGAAATGTGAAAATACAGACAAAAAACTCATAGGTGGTTGCTACAGAAACAGCCAGAGTGTATCACAGTCTCATCCACAGTTATTCATACAGATCACTTAACTGAGACAGCAAATTAAATAGACCCCTTCTCCCCAAGAGAACAAAAATGATACATTGCAGTAAGACAAAATCTTTGTGCACTGCCAACAATACATTAGTTCCTTTTTTAAATGAAAAAACAATTATAGACTTGGCTGAGAAGTCAACCTTTTTCCCCTCTCTGGCTACTAATGCTTCGAATCCTGGAAGCACTGATACGGTTTTCATAAATGTTTGTTGGTGGACAGCTGAAAGACAACAGTAAAGCTGATATAGAAATATTTTAAAAGTGTAGCTAAATCGAATGCTTTAAACTTTTGAATGTATCATAGTTACAAGTGATAATTCCCACATTAGCTTTCAGAGACAACTCTCTAACTGCATATAAACAGAAAATCAGAATAAATGTTTCCTTCAAACTGCTCAGTTCATATTCTTGGTGGTTTAATGAATTGTGGTACAGATAAATCATTAATTTGGAAGATGAGAAACATTTTCAGTCACTTTTCCTCACCTACAAAAAGAATTTCACAATTAGAGAGCATACTTCATTTTATCAGTCTTGAATGCATAAGAAGTTGAGGCATGCCCCTAAAGGATTATTTTTTTTTCTATATCCTACTGTCCTATTATTTCTATATCCTACAGTAAAACCCCAAAGTTTTCTGACTGATAGGAATTATTTTTGAAAACTGCAAAGAAGGGACTATGGTCAGATTTTTTCTGTGATTATTTATAGTGATTACTTTTCTTTCATAATATCAATCAGTGACCTTCTTCTAATGAAATAAGAGGTGTTGACTTTTCAGAGTTGTAAGCACTCCTAAGGGGCTGCAGCTTGCAACAATTACAGAAGGATCATTTGCATTAGGATTATTGCGCAGAACCCATGATTGTGCTCCTTACGTTGGAAAATGGTCCCATGCTCCACCTTCAAATTCCAGTTCTTAACCTTAAGACATATAGAATTTATTTTAGTCTACATTAAGTGCAGAAAGAAAAGCTTTTCCTTTGTATGCAGACAGAGGAACCTTCTGCTGTGTTGATTCTTTAAGGAAGAATTTTGATCACAGTTCATTCCACTTGTACCCACACAGAATTCTATTAATTGATTAAAAAAGCAAAGACAAAGCCTTATGAAAACATACAGATCGTTAAGTGACTCTTTAAATAAGTTTAAATTTATTGCAGTTTAATACAAAGGTACACTAGATAGAAATATATGTTATAGTAATGGGTATTAGAAATTTCCCTAAAATGCCCCTGAAAAACCCACCCAAGAAAAATGATCAACTACTTCATGACAATATGTAGCATTCAGTGGAAATAAGATTTAAGCTCAGTGCAAACACAATATTGGTTGTCATTGTGGTCTGCATTCGTAAAGTCATTAGTAATAAACCCATAAAAAGCTTCAGGCTTTTCAATGTCGCATTGGAACCAGGTCACAATCTGACACAGGACATGAAAGAAACCCTACTGACGGTCTAACGTATTTAAGCAGTACCAGACACTGGATGCCTATTCTGTCTCTTGTGTCTCCATCAAAGCTCATGGTACTCTGCAAGGCTCAGACCTGAACAGAACAGAGGCGACCCCCCTCTTAAGCACTCGTGATCCAAAGTAAAAATTTCAGCAGAATAAAGCCTTGCGGCAGACAGATTCAGCAAGCTCTTAGAGCTATCTTTAAATATGTAAGTTTAACTGGACATCAGGGACTTCATTTGTCACAAACCTTGGCTAGAGCTCCAACCATGTTAACAGACTCCGGCTGGTGGGTCTTGCTATCCCAAATTAGAGCAGCCCTAAGCCTTCTCAGTGGCTAAGCTGTTGCCTGCCTTCCTCCATGATCGGATGGATGACACAGAGCAGATGAGAACAGGCGTGCTGGCATTTCAGCTTTCTGCACCACCATATTTTCCTCAAGGAGTCCCCTGTCACTTTTCCCTTGGCAATCAGTCTGTGTTCCCTTTTTCAGTTTCCAGACCAGCCTATCACCCTGCTTTGCCAGGCCAGCAGTGCTTTTACCAGGAACAGCAAGCATGTAAAACCAGTATCTGTCCCCTGGTTCTCCGAGCAGGGTGGTACGGAGAAGAGGCAGTGGTAAAGGATGTTCAGAGCTTTGTCATAAAGGAGAAGATAAGAAAACAGTATATGAAGAACAAAAAACAACTCGCAAGAGAACTTTTACCACATGCTAATCATCCCTCTGAGATTTAACAGAGCAGAAACTGTAGCCAAGTTCCTTTAGTGTCTTCAAAATGTGATTATCCTTGGGAAACACCATTACCTGAAATTGCTTAACATATTTTTTCTTTCCTCAAGATTCCAGAGAAAGTACTAATAATGTGTTTGTACTAATAGGGGGGAAAAAAAAAGTTGGCAATGTGATCTGGAGAGATATATGACCAAACAACAGTTTGCAATGAACTGTGCAGTTCTGAAAGCAAATCCTATATTGAATACAGCTTATTTATTGGCCTCACTCTGTGTGAGCATTCATTATTTTCAAAGGTGAAGTGATGGCACATTTATGCACAGCGAGACTGTTTTCCCCAAAAATAGGTTGTAGGTGATAACCGATACAAGAATTTGAAAGATTTGCTCAGAATTACGATCTTCAGCTCTGGGGATTAGCTCGTTCTATCCACCAGTACAGACAGATAATTCTACTGTTAAGACAGGGTATGATGTGGACTTGTGCTGAATGTTCATCTGAACGGAGTTAGTGCCTGGCTTCCCTGTTCTTCTCTTTAGAATATTCTTTTCAGCTTTAACAACAATGATCAATAAAAAAAGTATTACTAAATATCTAACTGAAAAACACCGTGATATACAGTAACTACCATGAGCAAAAAGTTAACAACTGCAACAGAGAAAAGCAGAACGTTGACTGACCCGGCGTTACCCTTCGTTACAATCACTAGGCAGTGACCCAGAATAAAATCACATCAAATATAGAAGTTATCTGCTCAGTGAGGAGCAGACTGGACAAAGAAAATCCTCCTTGAGGTAGCACACCCTTCCAGCAAGGGAGAAACCGAGTGATGCCAACCACTTCTGAGCTTTACTGTTCCCTCCCCTAGGAGGAGGGGACACATTTCAGGTACCTATAGCAATGTGTAACTCAAGAGACTGGAAGTGGGTTTGATCAGCCAAGGTCTGGAAGAACAACACATCTTGTCTAACCTCCATTTTAGGGCAAAACCTCCAAGTTCAGTTCCTCCACCCCACCCACAGGACGCCTGGTTTCTGTGAAGAGGGAACCCAAAGTGCACAGCTTGAAAGGGAGCTCAGGAAGGGAGCTTCCTGGGCCCCAAACTTGACGCTACAGAAACCACGGCCCCAGCTCACAAGTGGCAGACACCAGACATGGTTCACATGTACTCCTGACAACTGTGCACCTTCACGTCTCACCAGAACACCACTTCCCTCCAACATCAAGCTCTCAAATACATCAACTTCCTTCTACATCTTGCTCCTTCACCACAGAAGTTAGCTGGTAAACAAAGTTTATCCTGCGTAAATGAAGTCAGCTCTACTCCAAACTCAGAGACAGCTGTCCCAGACCAAGCGCCAGCCATCCAGTAGGCAAGATGCAAGAAACTTATTTTCCTTCATCTTGTCGCTCAAGTGTTCGGAGCAAAACATAGCAGCAACCTCTTTTACTAATCGCCTATTAATGGTCCTCAATTACATTACAAAAAATACAGAGTGCTTTAAAGTTGTTTAACCCATTATAATCCCAGCAGGAGAAACTCGAAAGCTAATAAAAGAAGTTATTTCAAAAGGCTTATGAAGAGCTGTCCCAGTATGGTTCCTACAGAAGTCTGCTCCTTTCATAAATCTTAAAAAACTCAAAAAAATGTTTAATAGAAAACATCTTTGACAGAGACCATTTGGAGCCAAATTTATCTGTGAAGAAGGTTCTGAAACACCACACATATACACACGTAAAACACTTTGCACCCTATTTTGCCTTTTGAAGTTGACTTGCATGCATTTTTAGACTCTGGGGAACCCCAAAATAAAGGATATAAGCAGAAGGGCTGAGGCTACAGCCAGAAATTGAGCAGTTGCTGTGATGGTTTTGAGGAGGCTGCTCAACACCACTACATCTCAGCTCTGTTCCAGTCCTGCCACCACCTCCCCAGCCACCTCCACTGCTAAAAGAGGGTGCAGAAGGGTCCTGCTGCAGAACCATGAAAGAAGCCTTCTTCAGTCAAGTCAAGGATTTCTGGTTACCCGCTAAAAGATATTTTGTTGCATTTCAGGAGACAAATTCCTACCAAGTCACAGTACTCTTAGCTTCTCTGCTGCCGCTACTAGCACAGTCATTAATTTTGCACGTGCTGCTCTTAGTCTTGCACAGCTCAGACAGGTTTCTGAGCTTATTGTTCACGGGGCAGGCAGTGACATCTTGAGGGGAACAGCTCTGCTCTACTATTTCTTTTCTGGCCACCTAACTTTGAAGACTGCTTCTATCAAAGACAACTCTTCCTTACCTGTTGCCAATTTCTTGACTGTACCAGCACTAAAACTAAGCTGGGTGCAAGAAGTGTTTTGCATTTGTGGCTAAGTGAGGATTCCTCAGAGAGGGGTGTTAAAAATCAAAATGCTACCAAAATCCTCCCGTCCCAGTGAGAAAAGGGATAGCCCTTACACTACAGAGGGACTTCAGCAGCAGATAAGGGATGGTTGAACACTAGTTCTTCCTGAGGGAGAAATACAGCTTAGGCAAACTGGAAAATGCCTGGCTGTGAGGATTATGGGGCAAGTCTGGGAAGAGTATGACTGGGCCAAAAGGGCCTCACCTCAAAACCTCTGGATAGATACCATGACAAGTGTCCCACATCTAAGTTATTAGACATTTAAGGTTGACCATCCTGCCACCAGATGCTACCAACAGAAAAGCTGGCTGTGTCAGGGAGCAGGCTGGTGTGAGAAGGACTGTCTAGTTTCTCTACTGCACAAGCACCACAGCAAGTGAATTGCTCTGCTTCTGAACGCGTGGGTACACAGAGAGGAGACAGCCCAAAGCCCTGCTCCAAATATCAGAATGAGTTGCTACTGTTTTCTTTTCCTATTCTCCAAACAGGTACTAAGTAGAAGCAAAAAGCACTTGGCAAAGTAGCCAGAGCACGCATCACGCAACACCCAAACTATGTTCTGAAAAATGAGATTCCTTGATACTCATCTATTTTACCACAAAAAGCTTCATTGTCCTCTCCTGCCAGCAGCACACACAAGGCTTGTTGTAACAGGCTTCTAATATCATACATTGAACACTGTAATTCTTGCCAAGATGCAGCAGCTTTGCCTCTGCAAAGCATGACAGGCAGCCCACCGTGCTGCCCACTGCGACGCGGCCCATTAGGGTGTGCGATCGGGATGCAGGGTGGAACAGCACGCTACAACTGGCAGATTATAATGACTTTTCACTGTCTGCTATAACAGGTGCTTCTGCAACGTGCAAGTTAAACTGTGTGCAGTATGTCAGCAGATGGAGAAGGGGGGATTAAGGAAACCCCTGCTCAAGTTGCCTGGCTATTACTGGCTTTGAAGAGAGGATTCCTTGCTGGATTTTTCAAAGCACATAGCTAGACAGGCACAGGAGGGTCAGCAGGGCCTTTTTTTGGGCCAGGGCCATCTAAACCCTTGGTTATATGGTTATGCTGCATTAACTAACTACAAGTGGATTTAATGAAGCATGTATAAAAGAGGCTGCAAGGCTTAAATCAGGCTGATTTTTTTTTTAACAAGCACACCACCATTAAAGGGCTTTGTGAGCACTTTTACCTAAGCAGTGTAACTGTGACATTAAAAAGTCCGTATCAGCTTTTTTCTTTGAAAATTTAACCCCTGATGTTCGGCTAAACTCGATGCATTTGAATCAATGTTATTCAATGTGGTGGTTGTTACCACTAGAAAAGCTTGCTTCAACCATACAGAAAACAATTTCAAAAATGCATCCATAGTGCCCAGCCAGCAAAGAATCTGGATGTCCTTGCGCCAGTTCCACTCACTCTGTCACCCACTGGGATTCATTGGTAATCGCTGCAACAGAAGAATTTGGTAAGAAACACTGGAGGATCGATAAAAGCAGCTCAACAGTAGCTGCAGCTTTATGTATGATAGGGAGAACAGCTGATGTCTGCCAGCCTGTCTGTTCATATATTCAGGAAATCAGACTGTTTTTCAGAGAGGCCAAATCTGTATGCTACAGCTATGAGAATTCATCATAGTCAGTATTGTGCACAGGATGGAACGAGACTGCCAAGGCAGGAGTCCCTGCTTTCAAGGATGTAACATTATGAACTCCACTATGCTTCCAGACACCAGCAAAGTTTTTGTAGACAGCCTACTCCTACATCTTCAGAATACATCAATTCAGCTACAAACCAAACTCACTATAGAAGTCCTTCTCTTTCTGTCTCTCTCACCTCTCTCTACCCTTTTCCAAATTGCCACAAACACAGCCCTACGCAGAAATGGATTGCTAACTCAGTTTAGGAACACGGAGCTGAAGAACCTTTTGTTTTTCATCAAAACATGAATGATGAAGTCTTCTTACCTGGGTTTGCGCTTGATTCCAGACATTGGAGAAAAAAAGTGAACAAGACTTCTGCACAAATGCAGAATGACATGGTATTTTACAACAGCACAATCTGAAGACATCTCTTACCACCAACTTTGTTCAGCAATACTAAAAAACTTCACCAACCTCCCCCCACAATTAACCCACAGCAAAGTAAAAGAGCAAATTGGTAGAGCCAAATCGAGCATTTACACCGATAAGAAAGAATGTGCATAAATACCCAACTTTTGTTAGCAACTGTGACATATTACATATTCACATCCTTTACACGTGTGAGACAATCCTGTGAAACTGCTGTATTACTTCAATAATGTCCAGAATTGGACCTTACAGATGGCATTGCAACTATTTTTTTTCTCCATTATATTTTTAACAAACATTAGTTGTAAATATGCTAGCAAGACTGTCAGCTGCTCTATCAACATGCCGTCTTTGAAATCCACATACTCATCGCCCATCTACGCTAGCTGCAAACCTGGCATATGCATTGCTAAGGTTGGTAATTCTATGCATTAGTAGGATTCCTTGTCTTCCCATTATAAGAGACTGTTTTCTCTTTCCCCCTAAGGTTAGCCAGTGTACACAATACTGAATATTGTTATAATGGGTCTTGACCTCTAGCTGATTTGAAGTACGGACAAACTTTAGCCAAATTAATTCAGCTACTCTCAACAGCATAGTAAAGAAAGCACATGCGGTTTCTTCCGTGACCCTAAGTCAGAGCGTTGAGATCTCTCTGGATATTTTTCTCTACTATGAGCTCTCCCAAAAGGATCAAAAGTCAATTTTTATTAGAATAGAAGTGGGAATACTTCACTTAAATAGAGAAAAACTCAAAAAGAATACAGCAAACAGAATGGGAATGAGTTGTATATTCCACTCTCCCATCCACCACATCAACACAGTAAAGAACTACAGCAGCCTGAGCATGGATGCAGGTAACGCAATGACAGATGGGAAGCGAAGTCCCACCTGGTCCCAGGGAAGGTTTTCCCCTGATCCCAACGGCCCAGCTGGCAGTTCTTCTTGTAATTATCAGATGCTGGGACTCTCCAACCCCTTGCCTATGCCCTCCAGTCTCTTGAACCTGCTCTTGATGAGCAGACTCACTAGCTTTCTAGGAAAGGAGTAATTTCCCCCTCTCTATCAGGAGCTCCATCTAACCCAAACTTTTTAAAGGAAAACATCACAATGTGACCAAAAAGGCCAAATATGGTCTACCGCACCATCAACTTCTGAACAGCTAAAGCTGCTTTTTCAAGCCCTAGAGATGCTAAACATTTGGAATTCAACAGGCATGCAACAGGGAGAGATATTCCCTATATTGTCCTCAGGAAAGTCTATCCAAGTTGGCCAGACTATGAGTTTTGAAGAACTATAAATAGAACACATTCAACAAAAGCACTCTATTTCAGTCTTTAAAATACTGCATAATCTCATTCTCACTGAATGTGCTCCATCTTTTCCTACACGTAAATGTGACATATGCAGCTGTACAGAACTACCACATATGGGCCAGCACTGAAGCTCATCTGAGAGAACAGTGGAGAGGTTCCTGCTAAGTTAGACCCAAGAGAATAGGAAGAGAAGGGATGGTCTCGTAACTGAGTAATGCTATTAGACTGAGAGAATGGCAGGGATACAGACACAGGTACTCAGTTTACAGAAATGACTCTTAAACAGTTAGAGTGCAGTATTGGCCCTAAAGAATCAGATGCTAAAGGTCTTAAATTGAGCACCCCAAGGGGGCAAAAGACTTCTGACCTTTATCTTTCTTGCTTCAGCTTCCCTGAGTTGCTGTCACCACTTCATCTCACGGGCTTGTTGCGAAGATAAAGTCATCATTAGTGCTTGTGAAGCTCTCAGACACTGCAGTGGCAACTGCTGTTAAAAAGCCCATGAGGAGACTTAGATTTCCTTTTCGGAGCAGAGTTTGAATAGCGTGCCATAAACAAAGCCTGGGACCACACACTGAACAATGAGGAAAACATAATACCGAATAGCTGCTCATTTAGTGAGCTCTATTCATCCTGCTCACTGAATGAAGCAGGAAAAAAAAATAGTATATGATCATGTAATTAAAGACCATATCATAATGCATACACACGAGGGGCCTGAATCAGGGTTGCACTGACAACCTTATGTTTGATTGCTTAATTTTGCAACCTTAATGATGTTTTTTTAATGTAGTTTAACATCACATTTGAATTCTTTCTATAAAAACTGTATTAGGCAGCATTTGTCAGTAAATGCAAGTAACCCAATGCATTATGCATATTTGGTTCCCTCCAGGTCTATCAGTATTCCAAGAATGGTTGCCAAATAACATATTTAGCAAGATTTTCAAAGAATTTTTCTAAAAAGTATTTTCCTGTTTAAATACTTTCCCTGGATTGGTTGAAATACCTCCAATACAAAGCTATGAAGTGAAACAGCACTTCCACCATAATTATGCAATGCAATTTTAGACAAATTTAAACTCAGAAGCGTTTGCTTTGCTTCTCTACAAAAACAGGAAAATTTCCCCTCTATCCTAGCAGGACTAACTTGATAAAATGGGAGAATTACTGACAGTCCTTTAACAGGACAGTGAAGCCACTACTGTCTAAGGAAATAGAGAGCTGGTGTGAAGCCATGTCTCTTAAATAAGTGAAAATACTTGCATTGGTAATGTGAGTTACTGAAACGTTCCCTATACCAGCATTCCTGTACTTTCCTGCAGGCTGAAACTTGGACAGCAATGGCACCCAGTACAGCAGAGCTGTTCCAGCTCTGTGTTGCATTTGCACCATTTCAAATAGGCTTGAATATTACTGTCATGCACATATAGCCATGGGAACCCACACTCCTACATAATAATATTAAGGCTTCAGCTTTGTTATTGAAATGCCATTCTAAAAATGCATTGGATTTAATTAATTTGAAGTGGGAAGCTAAATCACTTCCAGCTAGCCAAATTCACTGCATTTTGTTGTAAAAATGCCAGGAATTACTACACTCAGTCAACCCCTTTATCTCAGGGTTTCACTGAAGAAAAGACTGAGAGTGCAAAATGAGAGAAAGATGGCAAGCCTCAGATCCAGGTAATTCCATACCACAAAAGCAATTATTCATCCTACCACGGACTATGCAGGAGTCCACGGAGCATGGTTTACCTTTTTTGTTTGCTTTTGTTTTGGTTTTACCTGGACCACACTTGTAAGGCACCTTCCTTTAGTCAGGAGACATCATCATTGCCTAAAGGTAGAGCACGTACAGAATACCCCAAAGGGAAGCGTACACTGTGCTCTCCCATGCAGAACATGCTTTTTCTTCTTTCTTGCCTTTCACAAGATTCCAGTATTTACAGCAAAACTACTTCCTCCCAATGGGTGTTCACATAAGGCAATGGAATGAACAAAGTACACCGCCTCTTTTTGTACACACTAACCCCTCAAGTCAGCTGCAATCTGCCAGCAAGCCATTTCGTATCCAAAATGTCTTCCCAAAGAAAACAATAATGAGAAGCAGATGGGAGCTACCCTTCTCAGTCAGAACTGATAACCATGTTTAAAAAAAAATTAAAAGCAGAGCATCTCCATACTACACTGATGGGTGTCTGGATACACAGCCTGTTTGTAGACCAGCCACACAAACAGCATGACAACTCATGGACTTCCCTTTTGAGAGGCAGGCACAAGTTGTTGGCATCCCACCCGCTTCACAGAAAGCCCCTCTTTTTAGCTGTTCTAGCACAATCTCTTAATTGATCTTTTCTCCTGTTTACGTTACAGCTTTTATCACAGAATTCACAGATCATTAATCCTTAAGAGGGAGAGATTTCCGCCCTCTTCCCCCCCCCCCCCCCCCCCCCCCTTTTTTTTTTAGAAAAGTATATAGGATAGCAAGGAAGAACCTTGCTTTAGGGAACTAGGTCCCAGAGGAGTCATTATGGCAGGCTTCCAAATTATTTTGCTTGGCTGGGAAAGTGTTTTGGTTTACGTCTTTTGACAAAACACACACCACTCTAGACAAAAAAAGACTCCAAACCCTGGATGGATCCTAGTTGGTAGCTATTTTATCAGAGGTCACTCAATAAGTGACATAAACAAAACAGTTACTGACAGCAGAAACAGATGCACATATGTACAGTCCAGCCCCTTTAAAAATCCATCTGCCCTGCTTTGTGGATTCTATTGAATATCAATAACTTTTTTAGTTTGTTATGTAGCACGTTGTCCAAACAATATGCAAACAGTCAGTATATGAGTCCCCAAAGACTGGGTGTTATTTAGGTGTCAAGTACATTCAGAGCAGTTTTTCCACTGCAGAGCTGGAAAATACTAACAAATTCTTGCAACACGGAGTTGCAGGTATCCCCTGTAGGTAGTAATCTGCATGTGTAAAGCAGACGCCATTTGAGCTCCCAACACAGATCAGGTCCTTCTTGTCCTAGATACTGTATAGACTGAGCACATGGTTTCTAGTCAAGACAGATTACAGTCCATGGGAAACATCTTTGCTCAGCGTTGCCCTAGTGAAAAACGTGGTATATTAGCTTCATGCAGCGAAGGCCATACAGCTTCCAGTGCTCCCAAAACTGCTCACTCAGGAGATTTTATCGTACCAGGCAAATGCATCATAAGCCTGGGTAACACACATCAACTAAGGAGGAGAGATCAGAGAAGCAGTGGGCATCACCTGCTTATTGCCATGGACCTCTACAGTGTCACAGGTATCATACATTGCATGTGACACATGGCTTCTCACCAGCTGAGATCTCCCTCTTCACAGTCACTCCCGCAGACTTTCCCACAACTGATCAGCAGATATGGTCTCGATACAGGTCCTGCAAGCCAGCAGCCTCTACACCAGGCCTGATGGAGGAGAAAAGCAACTTCAAAGCAAACTAAAGAGAGTATTTCATGCATGAGGGACAATTCAAACAAAGGAAGGGAAAGCCAGTATCTTCAAAACATGTGAGCGCTTATAAATGAGATGGGATAAAAACCACATCTTCTCAGGTGTAGTAAGGAGAGCGCTAAAGAAAGTGAGGTGCAGGAGAGTTAAGTTACTTATGGCCAGGGGTGGATGCAGAGCTATCCAAAACCTGAAGATATCACCATTGCATAGGTGTAGGAGCATCACAATATACAGGAGCATTGGCCAGTGCTAAAGCTATGAAGAGTTAATCAAATGCATCTAATTTGATGTTGCACAGTGAAGGATGTTAAAGCATCTGGGGATCTCCTTTTAAGCATTAGTGGCTTGTCGGATAGGCTCCAGATCAGGGGAGAAGTGAGATCACCTGTATCTTGGTAATAAGCTAACAGGTAAAAAAGGCCCTCCTCCTCCTCCTCCCCCCATTACACAAGCTGTTCTCTCTGCTGACCAGCTCTGAGACAGCAGTGCTGTAAAGCAGCAGCAGAGATGGAGCAAGTGCTTGCTGACCTACAGCTCCAAGGTTGCTGCTGCTGTGGACGAGCTGGTGTTTTGAGGGAACCTCTGCCTGCCAGTGCGGAACAGGCACTCCAATTCCTGCTTTTCTTTATTTGTGGCTTGCGTTTTCTGTTGTCATTCAAACCTGAATGATCTTCCAATAAACTGTTGCTTACAATTACTACTTCCAGAATAACTACATTTAATGCTTTCCTGACACACTGTTAGAGATATATATATTATTATTTTCAAATCAATGCTTAAATGAATAATTTGTATGCACCAGTGAGCTTTACTTGAAATCTAGCAACATGTCTAAAAATAACTGTTGTGCCAATGGGTAAATTCTGGCAAGTCACTGAATCAAAAGGAGTGTGACAGAGGCAACTGGAAGATGGAAATAATTAAGCTGAGTTTTTTCCCTTTTATTTTCATCATGAAAAAACCACTTTGCCTAAGAGATGGAAATTTGAAATGTTCTGTAAGAGACACCTTTTGTTTTCCTCAGTAATGACGCAAACACCCAAACCAACACACCACAGGAATAAATGCATGATGCGCATGCATTTTTGGTGCACTTCTAGCTTGTTGGTTGTTTTTTTTTTTTAAATACAGTTTTCAAAGAGCCTGAAATGTAAAAGAGCATGTCTTGAAGTTCCCCAAGGAAATTTGCACAACAGATGGTAAGATATTGTAGTTTCAGAGGTTTGATTAGAAGAGTCAGTGATACCTAGTGGGTTGAGTGCAGGCTTGAGAGCCAGGAGCTTTCAAATTTTAATCCCCACTTTACCACTTGCTCACTGCCTAGCCTGTGGCAACTCACATGGTATTCTCATTCTGCATTACTGCACACCACAAACACAGGTGACTCTCACAGGATTGCTTAGAAGGATTATTTTAAGGTTTTTCATTGCTTAGATGATCTTAAATGCTATCCAGGTGCTAAGAAGTGCTTTACTATACTGCACAAGCAAGGTGCTATTGTTACACCAAATCAAAATCTGCATTGTTACACAACCCAAAATAACACTTCTGAAAAAGTATGGTTCTAACACCTTCAATCTAAGCAGACCATCCAGAAAATAACTGGTAATCGACTCGAACAAAACATACTGAGACAAATTCAGTGTGAAATTTTTCATGTGGTACTTCTACAAATGTGTTGTTTTAAGGATTAAGTTTATAAACAGAATTCTGAACAATGCAGTAAATAGCAAAAAAACCACTGTAAAACTTAAAGCAAAGATATCATTGGAAAGAAGTGTATCTCATGGGAAGCAGTCTGTCTTAAAAAAAAAAAAAAAAGTCTCCAGTCCTGATGAGGACCTGAAATACTTAATGCTTACAGTAAGCATTTGCTTTTGCAATTTCTTTTCTCATACTTTTTTCCCCTCCTGAGTTTAGAAGTGTAATCCAGATTTAATTATTTTTAAGCCAAAAGCTAAATAGCTTAATGAAAACTAGGGGAAAAAAATGATAAATTGGTATAATTTTAATGAAGGCTATACCCGAAAAGCTTTTATACAATTGGTCCAGCACCTTTCTGTTCCACCACCAGATATGAAAACACCTTAATTTAGCACGACTGAGGATTCCTTCAACAATGTGCTAAGAGGTAAATTACTTCATTGTAGTGGCAGAGCTTCTGGAGAAGACCACAGTTAGCAATCCTTTGCATAGGCCTGATTCTGCCCACTGTAAGAAATTCCTAAGTTTTTTTCTCATGTAGCTTAGAACCTATAGATCAATTATCAGTTGAAGATAATTCACCTCGATGTTGTCATTTCTGTTTGTATTTCATCTCCAGAACCCATTTTACATGTTTGAACTAGGAGGCGTTTCCTATTGCCCAGTGCCAGCAGTACAGCGGAGGCAAGCATGGCATCCTGGCCTGTATCAGGAATAGTGTGACCAGCAGGACAAGGGAAGTCATTGTGCCCCTGTACTCGGTGCTGGTGAGGCTGCACCTCGAATACTGTGTTCAGTTTTGGGCCCCTCACTACAAGAAGGATGTTGCATTGCTGGAGCATGTCCAGAGGAGAGCAACCAAGCTGGTGAGGGGTCTGGAGCACAAGTCATACGAGGAACGGCTGAGGGAACTGGGGTTGTTTAGTCTGGAGAAGAGGAGGCTGAGGGGAGACCTTATCGCCCTCTACAGCTACCTGAAAGGAGGCTGTAGTGAGGAGGGGGTCGGCCTCTTCTCCCTGGTAACAGATGATAGGACGAGGGGGAATGGTTTGAAGCTGCGCCAGGGCAGGTTTAGGTTAGATATTAGGAAAAACTTCTTCACTGAAAGGGTTGTCAGGCTCTGGAATGGGCTGCCCAGGGAGGTGGTAGAGTCCCCATCCTTGGAGGTATTTAAAAGAAGGATAGATGAGGTGCTTAGGGACATGGTTTAGTGGTGGGATGGCAGGGTTAGGTTAAAGGTTGGACTCTATGATCTTAAAGGTCTTTTCCAACCAAAGCGATTCTATGATTCTATATGTACCACTAAAGGGTTGGATCTTCACTTACCAGACTCCTCAGCTTGCCCTATTTGGTGTTACGCTAATCCAAAGCACTTGATGCACATGCCCTACAATCAGTTTGCAGAGTTAGTCTGAATGACCCACAGGAAAAGCATGAAAGAACAAGCAGAACAGGAATTCCAGCAGTAGCTAAGGACACTGCTG
>NW_009259312.1:3145696-3187726 GCF_000687185.1 Egretta garzetta | reverse complement strand
CTGGACTGGTCAATATGTCAACTCAGTAATAAGCATTAAACACAGAGGAAAATAACATCAAAAGAAGTTGCATAGAGTCCAGCTGTCAACTCTCACAGCTTGAAGTCATTAAATTCAACTAGTCAAACCCTAGAAATTGTGTTTACAATAAAACCTCCCCCCAAAATTCATACATGCACCACAATGCTTTAATATTTGTTACCAGAATGAAGGGGGAGGGGAAGGGGAAGGAAAGACAAAAAAATCCACCCCACAAAATAAAAAGTTCAGACACTTTTCACAGGATGAAAGGTTCCTCCCACATCCATTCAGTACTAGTTTGTTGCAGGTCTGTTATATTCCTTGGCTTGCTGTCTGCTATGCCATTGCTGACACAAGCCTACACATTCCTCCAACGCACCATGGCAGCAAAGCCAAAGAGAAATAATTATGCCCATCTACAACGCTCATCTGTCCATACTGTCTAGCCCTAGTGGTGGAAAGGATATAAGGCACATGAAGTACAACTTACATAAGGCAATGCAGAAGCCCAAGATTCAGATTTATGTTAGCAAAGAGTATTTCTTTACTCCTGCTTTAATAAAAATGAAACTGTCTGATACAGAAAATATTCAGTGTATTCTTACAGGAAAAAGAAAACAGATGGAAAGACACTAATCAACTCAGGGGCAGCAATCTTTTCATTTACACATCCAAAGATGCATGGAATTCAAAGAACAGGAGTTCCAGGGTTAGAGTGGAATACGATACTTCACATTTCAAGAGTGCATAAACACTAAATCAGCCGAATCGCTAAAGCTGAGTAGCTGGGGTTGTGGTCTTTAATCAACAAGAGTGTTCATGCAGTGCTGTGCTCAAACCAACAAATGAGGTTATAAAAGAGTATAAGCAATTGTCAGCCCCCCCCCCCCCCCCCCCCAGCCAGGCTCAAAAACATTTTTAATTCTGTTTAGCCCTGACATCAGCTTGAGTCATTATTTGGAATCAAAAGAGATTTGGGGGGTTTAGATGTATGGTAGACACCTACTGGAAGAGCTTCTTGCAGCACTTTGTGAACACGGCTTCTTGTTGCCTATCCTTAGAAACCCCGACATACTATGTTCCACTTAAAATTTGCTTGCTGTCTCTTTAGTTAGTTATGTTGTTTCAAAATCTTCTTACTTCGGGAATGAAAAAAAAATAATGAAGCAACCTGAAAAATCAACTCCCACTGCTGTATTTGTCAGATGTATGAAAAAGTGCAGCCTTCCCCTGAACCAAGAACTGAATTTAGATGCTGCTTTGACCTTATATCTCTTACGTACAATTGCATGTAAACTATGCTATTATTTCCAAGTACCTTATCTTCCATTCTGGGCTCTATCTGTGTCCACAGCAATGAGTTGCATTTTGATTTTAAATTTTGGACCAAAAGGTCAACCTGCATGAGCAAGAGATGGAATTACAAGAGGACTGAGACTGAATGGGATCCGGTTTGTTTAGAAAGTAAATACGCTGCTGTACAAGAACTGCCTTTTCCTTTCATTTCTCTAAAGCAATAGCATGAAATGCAAGTCTGTTTTCCCATAACGAAGTCATTTCGCTGATGCATTTTCTCATGCTTAGAATAATGCCTCGTACTTTTTTATTCCATCTTTCAGATTAATTCAGGGAAATCAAGGGCGCCTGGCTCAGCGGTTGTGTGCAGTCAAGTGGTTAAGGTTTGTTTCACATTAGCCTGCTGTTTAGTTAGGCTCTACATCACCTTCACTCTAAAAGAACAACATTGCATTTGCTCGCAATCCCAAGAAGAAAAAAAATTCAAATAACTACAGTTATTTAAATAAAGTTCCTCTAGTGGAAGAAAATTCCTTCCCCCCTGAGTTTCAGGATCCCACTAGTCATTTCAGATATTCTCAACTGTAGTGTCAGTGAGGCTGTTTCACTAATTTCACAGAAAGAAATTGTAGGCTTAGATGGAGACTGACAATTTTCATAACAGAGCTCAGAGTTGAAAAATTACAAGTGTTCTGGATAAATCTGGCCATCCTCTTACACTGCAGAAAAACAGAAGCAAAGCCTTTCATCGTGAAACCATTGCCAAGGGATTTAGTTATTTCTACAGTACTGCACAGCTACATTCACAGTTCTGGTCACCCAGGACAGTTAATCTATAGTGATAACTTGCAATTCCCCCACCTTTTCTAACAACCTATCCTATTTATGTTTTCTTCAATTATCTGAGTGCAGAAATGAATGAGGATATGAATTAATTCTATTCACACTCATACTGAACATCAAATGATTAATTTTTTTGATGATAGAAAAGCGTTTTGTCTTTTCTACTGAGAGCAATAAAAGGCTTACAACCAGATATCTTCAGGTATGCGATTACCTTTAAGAATGGCTATCTATAAAAAAAAATGACATTCATATATGTTTAAAACACACTTTAGTGATAAAAATGTTTCTGCCAAGAAGTTTTCTGTTAGAAAGTCAATGAAAAATAGAAACCATATATATATATATAGTCACAAGAGCAAGGATTTACACCACCCAATGCTTGGGAAAGAATGCTCCATGCTCTTTGTTCTCAGAGCTGCTCTTGATGCACTCAAGACAATCTTTGGGCATTAGACCAGTGTCTGTTTTAAGGCAAGTAGGACTGCCGCACTACCCAGCAATCCCTCAAAAAGATGAATTTTCCCGACTTCCATGATCACTCACTGGACTAAGTTTTTCTCAGGACTCAGGAATTCCCAAGAATCATTAAAATCTCTCTTAAGGAATGGCTCTGTTAGACAGAGTCCTTTAGGGTGAATTGCTCCGGGCTTACCATTTTCAACAAACATTACCTTAACTACCAAAGCGGTAAAATCCCTCTCTCCTGTTTACCCAGCTCTTACTCTTGTCTGGCTCAATGCCCTGACTGCAAGGCTTGGAGAAGTACGCTACAATTACCGAGGAGTGGATTATTTTTAACAGTTCCGTCCCTTTCATTTCCAAGGATACATTGCTTCCTATTACTTGACAGACATTTCCTAGTATAATTTATGAGAGCAATTGGGGGTAAAAAGGAGCATTGCTTTCCTGACCAAAATAATAACAGTAATCTAGGACACTTCTAGCCAGTCTGATGTAATGGGAGGGTGGAGCATGCAATTCTGCAGCACTGGAAATGGAGGCATCAGTTCTTCTCCGATATAAATTCTTCAGCTGCATCTTAGACAAGCCTGAAAATGTCACGTAAAAGCCAATGCAGATGATCTCAAAGCCAGAAGGATCCATCAGAGTTCTATAAACTTACATTAAATCAATGAGTAGGATCTGCAGTCTTTTCTATCACTCAGCTTGAAAACCAGGTGCAATATTAGACTCTAAGCATTGCTAACCTACAGGGCAGTCAGCGATACTTTACTTAGGTTCTAATTACAAGGAATTAGTTCTGGGGCAATTTACTGCATTTCCTTATGCTGCAAAAACCAACAGAAATTTGCATCAAAGTATAGGCATTAATTTGCTAATGCACTCTATCTCTGCCTCAACTTGATGTCCCCTTGCTGCTTGGATCATTTTCCTAGCTGCAACTTCTGCTACTACTGCAAGAAACAGGCTCCAAGAAGTAACTCAATGTGATGGAGATTTCTGTGTCCCATAGGTCTCAATCTACTGTTTTGAGCTCATTTGCTGCCCAGCTCCACATGTATCTTTTCATACCTTTGAAGACTTTGGGTTTTTAACCTGGATTCTAAAACATCAAAATTTGGTATAATAGTCTCCACTATGAGAACATGACATTGCACCTAGGTTTTGAACCCAGTGTGCACAGCCTTGATACCAGCAGAATTTAATCAGCTTCACCGCCAAGCACAGGTTTCAGAAATCAGACTGATTGAGCCTCTAAGGGATTGACTTAAAAGCAAAGTATGCAGGCCTTTTTATTTTCTTACGGCTGCAGGACCACGGGCAGTAATTACAGCAACACCATATCAATATCAAAGGTTTCTAGACTCTCTTACAAACTGAATTAATGGTCACTGAGAAAGGTGTCAAGTTAAATTTAACTCTGAAAGATACATTGTAGAGACGCTCATAAAAGCAGCTGGATATACTTCACAGAGACATTTCTAATTATTCTACACATATGCAGAAAAAGTATGGTAAAGAATTTTCTGATTTCTCTCCAGATGTTCTGCATTATTATTCAAAACAGAGAGAAACAAAGTTTCTCCTCCCCAAGTTTCCCCTTTCTTTTGAAGAGTAAAGTTTTCTCAGCTAATAAAACTGAACTGTATAAACATTTGTTTGTTGTTTTGTTTTTTTAAAGACTTCTGGTTTTTTCCATTGGCCACATCTGTTAATGGCTGCCAAAATTCAGCTCACTGATAACTCATTATGACTGGTGTATTTTCCTGCTCCTCCGGAGAGAAGGTGGGACATTAATTCTAGCAAAAACAAGGCAAGAAAGGTGGTGACTTCAGAAAGCCAACACCAGTGCAACCATAGTGATATAATTACACTGATGCACTTTCCCCCCTTCCTAATACAGGCAGGATTTAGATCTTTAAATATTGACCTTGGACTAAAAGCCAGGAAGAAGCTATGTTCAATTTAAACTCGCCAGTTGTGAGTCTGCTCAGGGGAGCGAGAACACCACCTATGCAAAGTCCCAGTTAAGACCTCCACTTGGAGCACACAACTCCTCCATATTGACTGTGGGTTTCTTAATATAAAGATTCCTTATTTTAATCCATTGAGTTTCAAAACTCTACTTCAAAATAAAATCTACATTCCAAAAAAAGCATTGGATGTATCCCATCAAAAAACCACACCAAGCGAAAACCAGAAGGGCTTTTACAAGAAAACTGCAGACTCAGAGAGATGACTGACCCTTACCTTCACAAGTATTTTGGCATCTCAAAGGTTCAAGCTAATAACCTGCTTTCCTCTGACAAGCCCTACCATCCAGTCAGGCTGAAGACCCAGGTCCTACTGGTGGGCAGACAGACCTAGTTGTTTTAGCCTTTCTTAGGCTTTGAAAATCCTGCTTGTCACCTATATGCCTGGTCCTTGAATATTTTTTAAATTTGACCAAGTAAGGCTAAGTCAGAAGACAAAAATCATTGTGGAAGTAGCTTGTAGTATTAGCCATTAACATTCGTATTGAAAGTTAGTTAAATTTCTAGTATTTCTTAAATTATCTTCTCGAACTTTTACCTTCTTGTTGAGCATTTTCAAGTTGAGAGCAGCTCTTACAGGCACTTCTCCAATTTCCTTGTCATTGAGCTGAACCTTTGATTGAGGATGACAACGCTTCCAAGGACGATTTAAAACTGACACTTCCGGCCAGCAATTGCCAATCACCCCTTCATGTGCGCTAGTCATGCATTCTGCAGAGCTGTGGGGTTTTGACTTAACCTCATTTCATTTCTGACAATCTTTACAAAGGAATTATTTGCAGTTGCTACAATGTGTGATGGGTTTGAACTTAGGTCAGGGAGATTGAATTAAAGCAGAGGGCATCCTCATGCTGAAATCATACCAACTTTTCCAAATAAAATGACTTACCCACACACCCCAAAGGGTTGAATAATGCAAGAGGTATCTTTTGTGATGGGGATTTTCTTCCCTTGAGAACAGGTTATGCTTTACTGTCAAAAATATCTAAAGGTCGTGGGCATCACAACCTACAGCAATTCATTTCAGTCTATGAAAAATGCTTTACAGTCTCCCCTCTGCTAAACTAATTTGGCAGCTTAAATTCAGCTGCTATTTTTCTAGCTCATCTACTCACTTCATAGACTACCTGTGTTTTGCGGTGCATCTCGTGACGTTGCATCACACAGCCCCAGGTTCACTTGTATACTGTTAGGTGGTGAATACAAAGGTTAGATGTCTACAAAGATGTGTTTTCTAAAGGGCTGCATTTAACCTGCTGCCCCGCTGGTACCATGTAGACACAGGGATGCATCATTAGCACTAGAGTAATGCTGTTTCTTTGGAAAGGGAAGTGACTGTCATGAAAAGAAACATCAAAAAACCCTACACACTATCAGATAAACTAAGCACAATAAGGTTAGATCAGTTCAATCTCAGTAGGAATGGAGGTTGTCATTGTCCATCTCAGTGAAGGCAACAGTGACTGAACCCACAACCAGATACTGTCATCAGTACACCCCTGACACCAAAAGTCACAGACTGCAGAAACCTCATTTAAGTGGGGGCAAGACTCACCACCACCAAACTCTGGACCCATTCACTACTTTGAGCTGATGATCACATTTGAAAGAGCACATCTGAATAGCCAAACCCCTGCTAAGCACCGCTGCACTGGATGTTCCTTCCTCTGCCCCTTCAACCTGCAGAGGACCATCTCCGGCACACGACCACTCTAACAGAGCCATAGGGCGTCCCCTCCAGGGTGCAGCTGCGTTACTACCTGGGCGCAGCCACGCCACGTGCCTGGCCTCCTCTGCTACCTGCCCTTGGCAAGGCAGTACAAGGCGCAGCAGCCACAGGCAGATCCCCACACGACCCCGGGGAACTGGTGTCACCCACTGCCTCCATGAGGGCACCTGGCTCTGCTTTCCCCTCCTGCCAACACAGAGGCCACAGAAACACTTGATCCTATGGGATTTTAAACATGCCGTTTTTTCCCATTAAATCGTTCTCACTTGTAAGGGCAAGCCATAGGTGTTTAACACAGAGATGTCACCCTAATAATGTGAAGCCAAAGTTACAGAAATAATCCAAGTCTTTTATTAAAAACAACCAACCTCCTCACCCCACCCACAAGTACCACACTTTTACAACAGGCTATAAAGAAAAAAAAAAAAAAAGATACTGGCTTCAATAACTTCACTTTGTTAACAACTACGGCAAGGGGCAGGGCAGGGTCTAAACAAACCAACCCACCTTTATTGGGTTTCTTCTTTAAAGTCACTGTGTGGCTTGTTTCTTTAAAACCCTAACACAAATCCCTAGTGCAGCAGAAAAACCAATGTTGGAATCTCAAGTGGAGCAGAGGGAGTGACTTTAAAAGGTAATAATGTGCCTTATTGGAAATAAGGTGTTCCATGTTACACCAAAATGAGTCATTCCTTAGCACTGTCGTGCACACAGCAGTGCAGATTTCAGCTTCCTATCCCATACAAAACAGAGCCTCTTAGTATGAATATTTTGCCTTTAATTCCCAGCCTGCAAGGAAGAATGTCACTGTCAATGTGACTACGAAAAAAACCCAAAAAACCCACATGTGCTGCATTACTCAGATTTGTTCTCTTCATGCATTCAAAGTTAAACAAACATTTCTGCGTTTCACTCTTGTTATCTCAAAGTCACAGGATTCTTCTCTGGCTCCTCCATCAGCAATAGATGCACACCTCCTTATTGCACTCGCCTAACAATGAGAAACTTCCCCATTCCAAATGATGTGCAAACAAGAGAGGTCCCAGCACCCAGTTTACCTGCCTGACAGTCATCTTATTTCCCAAAATGAATGTCTATTTATTTGTACCCAAGTTTTCTTGTAAGATGACTATACAATGCAAAAATAGAACTAGGAATACAGTTTCCACCTCATGCATACTGCAAATAAGCATTCCAAATTGTAAAGATTCCACTTAATCTAATTAAGTATTAAAAAGGATTGTTCCACTTTGCAGAAACTACTAACTCACATTTTCTGTTTAGTCTACTTTCTTGTGAATACCAGAAATACTGTCTTACAAAGAACAGTACAAGCTCATCATCTGTAAAAGGCGCAGTTTCTTCCTCGTGTAAAAATAAATCTGACAAAGGAATCCATTTTGTTAAAAAATATGTCACTAAAGGATTTATCACTTTGCCTCATTTTTCCCCCCACAACTAGCACAGATTTGTCTTTCTCAAGGTTCATTTCTAGCATCCCATGTAATTAAAGTCTGGGGATTGGGTTGTGGTTTTTTGTTTTGTTTTTTTTTTTTTAAACACTAAAGCAGTTTCTTGTAGTAAGTAATGTCACCCTTGGGTGCAGACAAAAATTAATAAAATCTCAAATACTGCATTTTAATGGCAATCAGATTAGATTGGTCTCATCTTCGGTGGGACTTGTCAACATTACACACAGAATGCCCACTGGATGCGTTGTCCTTTTACCTAACCTTCCTTCCTCTGTCCACAGGGAAAGGTCTTTCTCAATCACCTGGCAAAGCGGGAGAGCTCTGCCTGACCAGGAAAGAATCTGCAGACAGTCTTTCAGGCTCCTCTCATCGACAGCTGAAACATTGACAAGTGTTTTACCTGTCGTTATGTAAAACTGTTAACACATGTTTCCATGCTACTTATAAATGCATATCTACATATACAGACTAAATTAACATAGTCTATAATAAGCCTCACTAATCCACCAGCTAAGAACAGATTGACATTTAAAATTGTCAAGAAAAGCCAATGCCTGAAAAGGATTTATCTGCAGAAGCCCAAACCTTTTCAGTTGCTTGGGATCATAACAAAAGGCTATAAAAAGGAAACAAAGACTTGGGAAACCTTGGTTCAGCTGAATTCAATAACAGAACTACAAAACCTCAGAGGAGCCAGGATTTCATTCCCAGTACTTAGGGCTGTGCCCTGAGCAAGCATACACAAGAAGTTCACAATCCTCTGCTCTCTCCCCCTTCCTTCTCACTGCTTATTTTCCTGTTCCATAGTAGTGTAAGCCACATGCCTATGCTTAGACATACAAACAGTCTCACTGACTTCCAGGGGCCGATCACCTGTTTAACTACAGCAGGGACATATGTACTTTGCTTGCTTGAGGACTACTGTCCCTTCAAGGCACACACGTTACCCTACGTTCATACAACATCCCGCCGAGACCGTGAAGAGCCCCACGGGGCCAACAACAAATTGCACATATAAGGAACACCAATATAGTTTCCCTTCCCTGCAGAGATCTTCAGTACAAGGACTGCCTTTGAATTGTGTGTGCATAATCCCCCAGCCCAGGCCTCTACATGATGCTACAATATAAATAATGTAAAAATACAGGCTGAGCTAATTAGACCGCAGCCTGGGGGCAGGACTTACAATGCCGTTGCTCCCAGCAGTTAGAGCTAACCTTGTGTGATCCAAGAACACCCCTAACTTCTCAAACTTCATCCACTTCTGGGGTTTCTCCACCCTCCTCCTACCCCCCCATTCCCCAGCACTTACACCAGATTTATTCCTGAAAAAGCAGTTCTCTTCATACACAGATCATACATTAGAACTGACTTACAGAAGTCTGATTTCCCAGTTAACCCCACAGCACTGAAAGAAGCTTTTGCTATTGTTTTCTGAAGTACTCAGTTGAGCTCCTTGGTACTGCTAGGCTGCATATAGCCTTAGATTAATGTCTTTTCTACTTTTTCACTGATGAAGGAGTTGTCAAATAAACGTGCCCTTTAGCTAGCTGTCAGGGAAAAATAAAGCCTCCTGTGGCATTCAGGAAAAATAGCACAGAGCAGAAAGCAGGATTTTGTATCCCAAAGTGGATAAATCTATATTAGCTGAAAGCTGACTTCCATTTGAAACAAAAAAGCAGTTCCCCACTGAAAATCTCCAATCTTTTGCAGACACATTATTATTCACAGAAGGTCCCACTATCCAGCAGTACGAACCTTAACTTTTCTGCTCCCTCCAGATGCTTTACCGTTCCTGTACCCTCTGCAAAGACACAGAATAGCCTCCAACAAAAAGCAGGAGATATTTTCACGCTGAATAGGCCCACTGAAGCCACCACAAGAAATGATGGTCTCCATACTCCCTTCACCACTGAAAACAAAGCAGAAATGGCAGAGTGGGCAGAACTGGCTCCTTAGCAGCTGAACCAGCTTGGTTCCTCAGTGGTAACAACGAGCCCCAGGTGCGCCCAAGGAGCACAAGCCCCCAGTGAAGACACGCTCAGGACTGAGTTCATCTACATTTGCATTTCATACCAAAGAGAAGCAGCATAACGTGTCTTCTGCTGCTCAATGATGTTTAGGAGGAGCCACAATGCAGAGCTTACAGAGGAGCTGCCTAAGGAAGAATGATGAATTTTGGGAAAGGGAACTAAGAGCACAGGGGAGCACCTCCCCATGGGTAGCCTGTTTATTGATGCTTGAGGCCCGGTCTCCAACAACTGCAGAGCCATTTCTTTGAAAATTTCCATATCCTGTACCATCCATGTATCACTAAAATCTTCTCCCTCATCTTCCTCTGAAGAGGAGAACAGCAAAGTCCCCTGACTTTGCTCCTGGTAGTCACAGCCACATTAGAGACCCCCAAAGCTGCAGAAACAGACTGTTCCCCAAGCAAAGCAGAACTGCCTGAGGAAGGGGAGAATGAGTTACAGACCCCCTGTGGGCTGCCATTGGGAAGTACAGTGTCAGACATTTCATACTGGTTCTCATAATAAATAAAATTAACTAAATATTTTTTACAACTGTGTCAATTTGAAACAATTTTGCTATCATCCAACTTGCACCATCCAGCCCTAATTAAAAAGCAATCCAGGTAACTGCAAATGAGGGAGCAACTTTTTTTTGTAACGTATATTCCCCAGTGAGCATAAAAATTAGCAGATGTTTTCACAATACTAGTTACTTCTCTATCTATAGCACTACTTCATTGCTGGGGGACATTCAGAATCAATCTGTACTTTTACCAGATGTCTGCAAAGTAGTAGCTACTCCTGGATCCACTTGACTTCTTTAATGCCTCGGGATACATTCAGCATACATTTGGTAAGAGGCATTTGTATTGGTTCTACGGTTTTATGCTGATCATCATCCTGCTTGTTGTCATAAATAATAGGGTACTCTATAAGAGACGTGATTCTGGGTAACAGGACCAAGCAACTGGAAAAGATTCTCCCTAGAATAGGTTTTCAGATTTAAACAGAGATATTGGTTAGACTGTATATGTTTGCAAACCTATTTCTTTAGGCAAAGATTAGAAAGGCAAGGAGAATCACAAAGTCAATTTTAACTGTGAATATGCACTTAAAAAGCACACTAAATTGCGTCCTTGTCTGCGGCTCATGCATTTCTCCAGTGCCCTAGAACGAGCTCAACAAGACTGAAATCTGGATGAGTTATTTTAGAACTTGAAGGGAGATTTTAACTGTTGGCAGATTTCAGTGAAGTTCTTCTCATCTGCTTTTGCATCACACAAGAACATGAGGGAGGGAGAGAGATGGATGGAAAGGATTGTACCTTTAACTTCGTATCTTGAGCCCTGAGCAAAAATACATCCTAAACAGATTGCACAGATGTGACACTAAAGGCTTCTCCCCTGAACTCTGCTCATTTCAAATGCAAAAATATTTTGAGAGCCTCAGTTAAAAGCATTGCCATGATAAAACATGAGGAAAAAAACGCAAGTGGATTGAAATCTCCCAGGTTAACTAAACAATTGTCTGAGACAGAGAGCAGTCAAGGTGTTTTTCACTAATTTGAAAAAATAGATGCAGCTTTTGAGTAACACTGGAAAAGCCTGGCCACTTCACTCCTTTCCAGACTCAAAAATTGAACGCAACATCTGACGACAGCCGTGAGGCTCTGCCAGAGCCGGCATCTAGCCTTGAGGTCAGGTGGTGTGCCCAGGCTAGCAACCCTCGGGAGCCGCGCGCAGAGGAGCTGGGGCACAGGCGGCGAAGCACTTTGAGTTCAAAGGTTATAAAGCTTATACGGATTCATCAAAAGCTTCATTTCACTGAATGCCCTGGGAGACACCTGTCAGTTGTTTCTTACCTCCCTTAGAGAAAGGAGAGGGTAAAACACCATCACGAAACCCAGAGGAAAGAACCAAAATAGCTGCTTGTGTGTGTGTAAGTCACATGTCAGCCTCTATGTTTTATTTTCCAGACTGCTGAGGAGGCTGGGGACGGAGGTGAGTATATTGAGAGCCCATCCCTTTGTGCAGCTGTGTGTTCAAATTGATGGAATAGGCCTCAAAATGACAGATGGATGCCTGTAGCTATTCGATACATTCACTGAATGAATAATAAATAAAATGGCAATGCAGTGGCATTTAAAGGGCCTCAGACTCTACCACCTCCAAGAGAAACAGGCTACCCAACTTCAGACATTTCACAACAGAAAGGTTTAAAATTCTCAAGGCCTTGTTTTGCTGTTAGGACTGGGCAGAAATTGATGAAGCCGAATTTCAGATTCTGCTGTTGAGAAACGGTCCTTTTTTTTTGCAGGGACATCCTCACCAGAGCTTTTGTGGGCTTTATAAGCCTACCAGGAAACGGTACCACTCTGGCTGTAATTAACCCAGAACACATGCACATGTCTTGGACTTGGGCAATAACGAAAAGCAGCAAAGACAAGCCACAGCAGCTTCACCAAAAGTCTGTTCCACTGCAACCAGTGGAAGAATTTAAATTAGATCCTTAATACATACATGTATTATCAGAGCTGCTTTTCTTCCACATGGTGTAGGAGGATGGAGCAATAACCATAAATACAGGCATTAAATGGGCTCCTTTCTATTACTAGAGGGACAAAATTATATCAGCAAGTTGGGTCTATTTAATATACATCATACTGCCTGTAATAGAGCCTGGTAAATCCTAGCCAAATATGAGCTCATTGTTCTCCTCGACTTCCCATCCCCTTAATATCAGAGCAAATATCCTCCCAAAGAAGCTGCAGCTGCTACTCCTGAGGTGGTTCATAAAAACTCATAGCAGCCTCCAGTTGTAAACACAAATATGCCACTTAGTTTTGCTACAGATTTACTCCCTAACCCAAGACATTTGCTGTGATGACAAATGCCACTGTCTGATAGCTAAGTCACAGCACCTAACAAAACACAGATGTGACTTGCCAACTTCATTTACAAAAAAAAAAACAAACAACAAACCATATTGATGTTTGATTTCTTTTGAAGATATTTAAATGAAATTTTACAAATGAGATCTTATTTAATCTGCACTACTTTCATCACTAACTTGCTGCTAGCTAGGCTTGAGGTAATAGCTGCGATACACCATGATGTTCATGCGGTTCCAGTCAAATGCAAGGATTTTTGTGAGAATTGCAAACCAGGCTAATTTAGAGGCAGAACATCATCATTTGCCTCCACAGAAGATGGACACTACCTGGTCCCTACTTGCTCCTCGTTCCATGACAGAGAACAGGACATGCCAGCTGTTCCTCCAATTTGGATTACTCTCCCTTCCCTATGTTTTGCATATCAGGAAAAAGCCACTCTGACTCACGTCCCACTGCTCTCTGCGGGGAAGGCCTGCACTGAACACTGCCACAGAAGGCACTAGGACCCACGGGTGACAGCTCTGCACAGCCAGCAGGTTTCTGTACCTCAGGGATGTGGCCAGGTTCACGGAGGAATCACAGGACATATATCACAGGAAACTGGCAGCGGTGATTTACAGAAGCTAAGCCTGATCTTACTCTCAGTAAAGTAAATTAAACAATTATTTTTGCTTACTAAGGGAAGAGCAGGAACAGCAGTCTACTTTGACCACGCTGTCACAGTGAGTAGATGGTATATTTGCAATACAGGGAAATATGTCACATTTCCTTTGTCAAAGCTGCTCCCAACAGCCATTTCCACCACCATCATACAAAAATGTATGGGCTGTACTATCTCTTCAAGACTTGAAAGATCCCCTTGTTTTCTGCCAGAAATAACTCACTTGCTCATCTGAAAACTAAAAGGTTACTGAGGCCATAGAGCATTGTACCCCTGACAGGCTTCCTCCCAAACACGAAGTAAACCCAAGCCCATCCAGTTTATGGCCCCCGGACAGACAGCTAGCCAGGCATCTGCAGACAGAAGCAGATCTGTGGGTAGATATCACTCAGTGCACACAACCACAGACCTCATCCTACCCTGCCCACACCCCTTTTCCTACCAAAATCTTTGAGACATGCAGCCCTTAACACACATGGTAACATGTATGTCTGCAGTGCACTGTTCCCAGAAAACTTCCATCCTGGAGGCCAACAGATCTGTAAGGCAAAAGGCTAGGTATTACAAACCTTATTTGAAAGATTTGAAGTCTCTTAGAGACTTCGACAGATAACCCCACATGACTCAATTTTTCTACAGGGAGAGAAGGCTTTGACCGTGGATTTCTCTCTTTAGGAGCTATCTCATACAAATCACTTTGCTTCTAGCATAAGTGTATCTGCAAATTCATTTATTCCTTCTTGAGGAAGTCATGTTCTCTGCTGCAGAGAATCCCAGAAGGTCAGGCTAGCAGTAGTGACTGGGAAGGCAGCTAGCTGGAAACGACCTAACATCATATGAAAACCTGCAGCATAGAAGAAGCCTCTCAGTTCCTTCTTAGTCCTCCAGAAACTGTAATCCTAACAACTTGGCTCAGCTCCTCCAAAACCCACCAGGCTCCTTTCTATAAAACAAATAAAACCGCCTGTCTTGGCAATATTTAGCAAAGTCTTTCCCAGACATTGCATCTTGAATGAGATGAAACTCTACAACTGTTTAGATTAACAGCGCATGCCCTGGCAGTGACTTAAGGCCTTATTGGCCCCTGTGCCACGAGTTACTGTGGTCCCAAATGGGATCAATGATTTCCACCCACCACAGCTTCCAGCACCAGAAACCTGAACAAAGGCCATTAAACATGAAAAAGGAAATCAACATCTCCACTAGAAATTATTAGGAAAGATCCAGTACTGAAGGAGACCTCCATGTGCCTTTCTGGCTTCTCCTCCAGAAAAATTTCCCCACGCTTCACCTTTAGGTGTAACTGATTACTTATTTAACAGAAATAAATTAAATAACTCTTTAACTAACAAGTTCCCTTTTTTTAAAATCCAGAGTAACAGATCAAATGAAGGTAACGAATGTGCAGAAATCCCAGAGAAAACTCGGACACGCGTAGTTATCCCAGTCCTGGTGAGCGGCAGGCCAGGCAGGGGGCCCTGAAGCAGGCAGCATCCAGCAGCCCCAGTGCAGCACGTGCAGGGGGACCCAGCCAGAGCCATCCCAGCCCCGGCACAGCTCCCGGGGGACAGCCAAGACCTGTCTGCTCAAGAGACCCAGATCTCTGGGCCAGCCACACTCGTAGAGCCCCACTGGGCTCTGCCAACCCCTTCAAATTCACATTCAGAGGTGATACAATCAATCATACTTACGTATAGGCATACCTAAAACTGGACTATGCGCACAATGCCTTTTCTGCACACTAATTCAATAATTGTGTTACAAGTTTTCTATGGTTTGCTTCCTTTAATACAAAATCTGACCTAAGGAATTTAAACCCCTATAAACAAAAATGTCCAGCAGTATCTCGGGAAGCATTGCAAAAAATTGTACTGACAGCTTTTTGAAAGGTCACTATATATGCCACCAAAAACTCTGCTCTGTTAGAGTGTTTGCGGCTTGTTTCACTGCTAAATTAATCATCTCCTTCAGGGATACAATGTCACAAAGACCACACCAGCTTTTCACTATTGGGGGGATGCAATGCAGATCATTAATAGCCAAATAAGCACTTGGACCTGCCTGTACAAGCCCTACCTCCAGGATCAGCTGCAGCAAATCCCTATAGCTGGGAATATGGATTGGTGGCAAGCAATCTCAGCGGAGGGCCCTTAAATCAAGTCACTTTGCACCATGGTCTGAGACACATCCCAGAGCTGGTTCACCTTCAGGGCACAGCACAGAGCTCATCCATCTGCTCAGACTTCTGCAGAGGGAAGGTGAGGGGACATATATATCTGTTCACAACAAATTGTTGGTTTGGCTATACTGGAGTTACTCTTAAAGGCACTGAACTAAGTGTAGTAACTTTTGTATTTAAGAGAGATGTTTCCAAAATTTAAAAAAGAGTCAACCACCTTGAATACGAACCCTGGAGTCTAGCAAATTTAAGCCTATTGACAATAGACTGAATTTTCTGCCTACTATTAAATAAATAATACACTTAAAGTTCTCATTCCTATTGACTTCAGTGATGCACTTATTTCTATGGATGTAAATGACTAAAAACTTATGCAAATCAGATCCTTTCACTCAAGTTAAGTAGTTGAAGATTTTAGATTCAACTATCAGATAGCAGAAGCAGAATTTTTACATGAAATCACAGAAATAATCTGAAGTATAACAGTTTTAATTTAAATATAAAAAAAATCTATATGATAATTTAAATGCTTAAATGCTCTACAATGTAATTTTTTTAATTAGGAAGGAAGAAGAGCCATCTGGCATTTCAGGTGACCCCAGGACTTCAATGGATTGTACTGAATGGCCACTGCTGTAGCTGTGATCTCCACAAAAAAGTAATATTTGTGACATTTAACCTCCAGATATTTAGCCTTTATCCCTTGGAATGCACAGTCATCTAGTCACTGTATTATCCATGCCAGGGAGCTTTATTACTATACAAGGAAGTTTCTCAGTACTGTTGATAAAAGTCACCAAATGCACTTCACAAACACCATGGTTTCTTCTAGCAGTCACGCAAAGCGGCCAGGATCATCAGGTTTTTCACACTATGACCCATTGCCCAAACAGCCCACTGGCCACAGAAGAAAGCAGAGTCAGGGCTTCTACCTCAGTCTGCTAAAGCCTTCGGAAAAGGATTACAGTTGTCCACAGGAAAGGAAATGTGCATTCAGGATTGCTGGGTTTAACTCTTGGCTATAGTCAAAGCTTTGCAGGTCATAGTGACCAAAACACTGAAAATAACGCATTTCGTTTCATCTTCCTTAAACAGGGAGCAACGTCACTCTGCATTACAGTCTTTCTACAATAAGCTCATTACCTTTATAACTTAATTAGGATTTTAGTCTCACCGTACCAAAATTCGACACTGAAGATATTCAAATTCCTATTCAAACTGAGAAGCTGAAAATTTCTTGTGGAGCAAAAATGTTTTCATAATACAAAAATACCTAATAGTTGGGGGGTTTCTAAACAAGCACAGTAATATAAGATTAAAAAAAGGGGCTATAATTTTTTTTTAACATCAGAACTGTTTACTGAAATTGGCAAAATACATGAGTAAGCAGAGAAACAGTCGGATAGAAAAATCTTCAACCACATCTGTGCACAAGAGCGAAGTACCTCAATACCAGTTACATTCAGATGTATCAACATTCAGATGTTATGTCAGCTGAAGCATCTCTTAAGGAAATGTAGTTGGATGGTTTGTTTTGAAGCCATCCAACAGCAGAGTTGAAAAGAGATCAGTTTCAGATCAAAACCAACCCAAAATTAAAAATTGAAAATCTTGTCAGAAAATCTGCAACATTTAGCAGAATTTAAGCTTTTGATAGAGGAAAAAATGCTTACTTTTGCAGAAACAGTATTTTTTGCAGAAGCAGCATTTTCTTTCAGAAGAATTTCTCAGAGGAAGGGTCCCAGCCAACATTGCCTTCTGATATCCAGCCGATGACACTTCTGCAGCTGCAATAAGTATTAAAACTGTGACTCCCAGGGACTAGCAAAGGTACTGCATCTTCTGGCTCTCATTACAAAATCAAAATAAAGAATAAGAAAAGGTGGGTTTAAATTCATAGACACTTTAAAGGTCACAGAAAGTATTATACTATTACAAGATTAGCTAATTATATTATTTATGGAAAGCATTTGTTCTGGGAACAGAGATTAGACATAACTACAATTGGACGTGTCTGTGACAAATCTAGAAATTAAACAAAGCTCCGCTAAGGCCAAAGCCAAGATATTTTTTACCACAAAACCACCCTGTACATGCTGTCCTGGCAGAAAACCTCCTTTCCATTATGTATTACCCTGTGAACTGCTACTGGTAATGCTAATAGCCCTCAGCATCATGCCCATAGCTGAGCAACTAGTGGGTGCTGAGCTTTCAGCTGAGTCAGTGTCCAGTGACAAATTCAGGCTCTGCGTATAGAGGGGAGCTGCGACAAATAAATAAAATTATTCCATTTAAGCTAATTTGAGGGATGAAACCTCCCCAAAGGACCAAGTTAGAAGCAACAAAGAGAAAAATGTCGGCTTAGTTTAGGGTGAGTAAGGAATTTGCAGCTCTTGTCTCCTGGCAAAGCCTCATGTGTCCTTAGTTTCAGAAGTGGATTACACACTTCTGTTGGAGTTGGTTGGTGGGAAAAGCTGTCATAACGTCAGGTCTCATCTGATTTCTAACCGCATACTTCTAATTGTTAATATTCTTGAAGTGGGGGAGCATCCACTTATATAAGCAATATGAGACAAGATTCTGATTACCTGTGGTTTGGTCACCAAGGCATTCAGGATCTTTGGCAGTGGATGCGGAAGTTTAAATAAAAATGTCATGGCTTATGTCAGAAAAGCGTCTTCTGCTAGATTTCCTCTCCTCACATAATTTAACTTCAAAGCATTTTAAAGGCCAAGCTTGTCAGAAGAGGTTGATTTTAAAGGTTGAGGGGGGAGAGGTTGATTTTGCAACAAAAAAAAAATTGCAACTATAATTAGGTGTTACGCTAAGCCCATTCTTGCTCACGCTGACTGATAAAAAGTCATTACTGATTGTTGGAGGACTGAGTGCTCCAAAGGGATCTAATGAAGGATCAGCTCTATGTAATGGGGGAGATAAGACCATATTAAGCAGCCAAAAATATTAGGGATAACTCAGAAAAAATCTTCCACAGAAGGTCAAGTATAAAAGTAACATGATGTGTCTAAACCTAGTCCCTGAGCAGCGCCTTCGCTTCCTTGCAGCACACGTAGTCACTTACGCTGGGCAGAAGGGATCCACTGCAGCAACTGCTGTATCTATGTTTTATGCTCTTTTTCACAGGCATTATCCAAAAAGTACAAAACAATGCAGGACCAGATCCAGATCCAAATCTTCAGGAATTGCCAGCTTCAAAAAATTTTTTTGAAAAAAACCCACCTCATAAAAAAAGACCAAAAAAAAAGTATTCTTAAGCTTAATCAGCAACTGAGGAAATAAAGAAGCTATCGCGACTCTGCCCCAGAGCGGTCTCCACTCGGCCTGCAACGCTGCTCCGAAGAGGGATCAATTGCCCACAATCAATTTGCAGATCATCTTCCACAAGAGGCAGAGAGCCAGAACAGATGCCACTTTCCCCCACGTGCAGCAAGGCCAGGGTCATTCTTTAACCAACCTTTAGCTCTTCCCAGTAAAATTCAAATTTAAAAATGACCTTGGCAAATCCTGGTCACCTTAAAAATTCATATGTAGCCTGGGGGAAAACAATATTTGCAATGCGTTAATCACTCTGCCATAACCTTTGCCATGTCCTGCTCCCTTTGTGTCACACTGTGCCCAGAGGGGAGACTTTTTTTGGCTGGCAGACAGATGGACTCTGGCTGTCCTGCAGGTGAGAGATGTTGCTGGGACCAAAGCAGAGCTAACCTGGACTTGGATGCAGAGCCAGGCACAAAGGATTCAGGATCCTCATGTCTGTATTTCTCCCCAAACTCCATTTCAACACATATAGCTGTAGAGCAGAAAGTCTGGCAAATGGGGCCTGCTTGTAATACACTTTCTTTACATTAATGAGATCCGCGTCACCTACCACCTTCTTCCCTACAACACACACGTTTTCTTCATTGTTTCCATTCTGAGCCAAAACAGTTGAAGTCTGAGCGTGTTGCTTAGCAATACAGAAATGGAATAAGGTATGCTTAAAGTCTTCCTCCCCTGCTAGATGTCCTGTAGCAGCCATTACTAAAGAAAATTTGAAAAAATAACTTTTCCATTATCTTCTTATTGTTTCCATAGCAGTTTCTCCCCTGTTCCCATGGCATTTGCTTTAGCTTCCTCCTCCCCCAATATTCTCACATTAACCTTTTCTTCGACACAGCATCTACTCTCACCCCTCACATATCTAATACATTCTCAGCTGTAGGCTTTTTGATGGGAATTTTCCACCTCATTCTCAGATGAACTAAATTCATTACAGATTTAAGCAAACAAATCCCTAATGTTGGAGGACAATACCTGTAGGAGAAATAACCTCTGAGGAAGTAAAATACTTCCTTTATCTCTTTTAGCCAATGTTCAACTGACTTTGTGGTGAAAAACTGCCAAAGAGAAAGAAAAATAAAAGGTGCCTGAATCCCATTTTTGCAGTTCAGAAACCAAAAAGCTTTCTTTTGAGCAAAATCCCTAACCATTAATTTCAAAGGCACAGAAAAATGAAAGCTATATTGTACTCTCTCTCCATTTTGGTGCCTGATATTCAAACAAGGTTCACAACAAAATTAGCAGTACACGTAGGAGTCCCTTAGACTAACCTTTCCGACACAGCATTAGCTTCCTGAGACCCCTCTCTGAGAACTGGGGGTGAATCTTTCAGGCCCATTTCTTGAGGAAAGCCATGCCATGTGTGTGTTGAGATCTTGTCTTGTTCTCTCTGAAAGAGGTGATGAGAACTTGTACGACAAGCGTAGGTACAGAAACAAAGCTGTACCTTAGCTGCAGGTAAATCACATAACGCATTAGTATACTGCTACTCACTCCATCATCATAAAACAGACTGAAAAGTTTTGTTTGTGCATTCAGGCTGCAAGCCGCCTTAAGTTTCTGGTTTGGTGCTTATTAGATTTGTGGTGTCAATAATCATGTTAGTGCAAATGGTTAAGGGACAGTTTCCTCAAGAAAGATCACTGCTCAGGAGGGAATTAGCCTTATCTAATTACAGTTCATGGTGCTGCTGGACATTCCCCTTGCTCTGCTGTCTGTCCACTGTTGTCTTGTTTTAAAATGCACTGACTATGCTTTAGGCATTGGATCGGGTATTTGGAAATCAAGGACCCATTTATGAGCATGACAGCCTACAGGCAGTCAGCCATGAGGAACTCCTAGAGAGAGTCCAGAGGAGGGCTACAAAGATGATTAGGGGACTGGAGCATGTCTCGTACGAGGAAAGCCTGAAGAAGAGAAGACTGAGAGGGGAATCTCATAAATACAAATATCTTAAGGGTGGATGTCATGAGGACAGAGCCAGACTCTTCTCAGTGGTGCCCAGCGACAGAACAAGGGGCAATGGGCACAAACTGAAGCATAAGAGGTTTCAGTTGAACATGAGGAAGAACTTCTTTACTTTAAGGGTGACAGAGCACTGGAACAGGCTGCCCAGGGGGGGCTGTGGAGTCTCCTTCTTTGGAGATACTCAAAACCCACCTGGATGATGTCCTGTGCAACCCGCTCTGGGTGAACCTGCTTTAGCAGGAGGGTTGGACTGGATGATCTCCCGAGGTCCCTTCCAACCCTTGCCGTTCTGTTATTCTCTGAAACATCTGCTGCAGACCAGCCACGCAGATAGTGGGCAGTGAACACATCAGATCCTCTCTGGGAAGGCTGGGAGCCCTAAGTGTCACTGGAGGGCTCTTTAACAGCAGTCCTGTATCTTCACTGTTGGAACAGGGTTCACCCCTGCATTTCCTCCTGTGGTACCTTGCCCTTTCCTGGCTCTTTTTCCTGCTTAGGCTCTTTGTCCTGCCTTGTACTGCAATGAGCTGCAACCTGCTGGAAAACACAGCCTGCACAGAGTCTTGTTCCAAACAGCAGGATTCTGCATGGAGGCAAAGTCCATAGCAGGTCTTGGGCCATGCAGCCTCCACAGCAAGGACTGGCTTTGCTGCATGCACGTGTACGGAGGCACAGTGCCTAGTACAGTGCATTCTTTGCACAAAGCGGGTGGCAATGGAGTGTTTTGCAGCAAGTGCTAATGACAGCTAATGAGTACGTGGAGCAGTCTGGGGATGCAGCAGAGCCTGCTTCAGCAACACAGTGAATAACATCAGAGGGGCTGGTAAAGAAACGCAGCCCTCTGCAACTACAGCTACACAGACAATCTGAACAACACTGTGTGTTATAGCAAGATCCTTCTGTGCAGACTCCTGCAGCAGCTTTAATTGCAATTGCTTTAAATTTGTAAAGAGCCAGGAGGTTTGAGGTCCTGCTCATTAACATTTTGGCAAAATCTCCCAGTCCTGGGCTACTTCCAAAACACACATCTCTGGCAGAATCACGTTCTTAGCCTGTATTCACCTTGACTCTAACCAAGAAAATAATTATAAAAGATTTTTTTTTTTATTGCAGGCATTACACTTATATCTAAACATTTTGCAGCTTGAGATATGTTTTCATAAATGCATCAATCATCCAAAGATTTTTGTCCAAGGAGCTTTCAAGAAACTACAATGAGCATCAAAGATCACACTATTCAACAGAAATAATTTTAATATTAAAGTCTCATAAATTCCTCAATGAGTAGTGCTGCCTAGATTAAAATCAAAACCAAGATGAAAAAAATGTATTTGCTTATTTATTTCAGAAGATAGAATGTGGAGAGCTGCCTCCTCCTGAAACTGCTGGCTATCCGAGAGCCAGCCTGTCTGGGCTTCAAGATCCTGCAGCACACAAAGCCACGACACCCTGAAGCACCAGGGTTCAGCACTCTTGAGCCATTTACCTAAAGAAACAGAACCGATAGGCCAGGATCTCCTGCCTGCCCCGTCTGTAATCCCACCAGATACACTGCCTTACTCCTGAGGGGCACACTTACGAGGTGAGAGTCAGATCCCCATCTTTTCCTTTGACTTATTTTAAAAACCTCTCCTTTTTTTTTTTATTAAGATGCTTTTTTCTCCCTACAACTTTTCTAATCATCACTGTTGCAAATTTTACTTGTCAACTCTTGATTTGTATTTTTCTTCCACAGATGAAATAGCTTCTCTATCTCCGAATCAACATTAAAATTGTATGATCAATGTTTCTAAGCAGAAAAGATCAGTCAACAGGGGAGATGGCTTTGCTATCCAAAACACATGCTCTGGCACCAATATCATTTATGCATCTGCTTAACCAAGCAAGACAAGCTTCAACAGAGAAGATGGGGAAGGATATGATATAACAGAAAAGTATTTTAAGTAAGCTACAGAAAGCTTGCTGCATGATCACTTTCTGTAAGGCCAACATTAACACCCCGATTCAGTCAGATGTGGCTGAGGGACAGCACTGCTGCCTGCGTAACTGCAGCTGCAAGCTCTGGGAATATCAAGAACAGGTAACAGTTCCCCCAAGGTCTAATGCTGCATTTTGCCTCATTTTAGGACTCTTTTTTGCAGCTACACTGGAGCATCACTGTAACACAAATGTAGGGCTAAATGCAGGGTCACAGCAAACTCAGGCTTCTGCTACCTGGAATTTACCTTAGATTTCAGTTTCTTCTTTTTACTCAAAGTTTAGTTGTTTGGGGGTTTTTTTGTTGTTTGCTTGTTTGGCTTTTTAAGGACAACAGAGCCCATTTGAAGGTGAAATGGAAAGTTGGTGCAGAACTTCATCTAGCTGCAGGAAAAACAGAATATTCAGATGCCTTCCCTATATGTAAAAAGGGAACTACTGCTGAAACATTGCTAATATCACTAAATCCAGAATAAAATGTTAAGTGTCCCTATGGTGTTTCAGAGGAATAAAAGGATAAAATGAACAGTTTGCAAGCTAATTCTCCATATGTAACAGAGTATTTGTCCAGATTTAGACTATGATCTTCAGAGAGGCTAAGGAGAGATGGGTTACCAAATCCCATTGAAAAGCAATGAAAATTCACCTCTTAGGGGAATTCAGATTCAGTTTTTTATTTCTACATTTCATCCTTTTAGTACATTCATAACACTAGTGAAAATATCTAAAAAGTTGTTTTAGTCAAAGTTAGAATTCCAATGGCATTTTCAAAAGAATTCTATTATCACAAGTACTATCCTGGTGAAAGGGAAATATGAAAATAGAGTCTGGACTTCCCATGTGGAAAGGGAAGAGAAAATAAACTAGCTATCAACATGCTACTAATTCTAAAATGTTAGTGATAGATACTGGAAGTTGAAGCAATGAACTATGGGTGGCCAATAGGTTAAATACAGTGCAACAGAACTTGAAAACACAAGAGGAGAAGAGAGTTCTAGATGAGGGGAAAAATTCATTACTTGGAGCAGATTTAATTTTTTTTTCCAATCCATGTAGAAAAGTTGAGCAGATGTTTCTGGTTTGTATTTGATGAATAACACTGTGAATGAAATAAAAATTTAAAAAAGGAATTTTCATGAAGCCACGAAGGAGCCAGCCCAAGCTACTGCTGTTTCCAAGTTAACAGGCCCAGATATTGAGCAGAGAGCTGAAGATCCCTCTGAACCACTGAGGTCTCAAAAAGAAGGAAAATTTTCAAGGGAGGTAGGACTGCCAGCTTAGTTTGTGTATTTAAAAGGGTAAAGGCAATGCAGAAAGGGCAGCAGTGACTAGACATTTTACAGATGGTATAAACCTGATATTTACTGCCAGTTAACTGCTGAAAGTAAAATACATTTTAATCCAGCCTTTTTCCATGTAATACATTTGGAGACAAGTCATGGTGTTCAATCAAAAACAGAGGTACAGAGAAAAGCTTAGGGACCATCGCAGGTAATTGCCTCAAGATGATTTCCCAATAGTCTGCAGTGGCAGAAGGGACTAATACCACCCCTGAACATTTAAAAAGAAGACAACTGAAGAACAAAGTCAGTATCACCTCTAAACCCAACATCAGTGAAACTGTTATTAGGCTATGGCTTCCAGACTAATTCAAGGAAGACGTGAAAAAGCAATGAGCAGTTTAAAGGAGAGCCACAAATGTGATTCACTAGCTGGGAAACATGCCTTACAATGCAGGGCTTAAGGCATTAAATATATTTAGCTCTCAAAAAAACCTTCAGCTGTAGCTTGATCACTGGACATACAGGTGAAAGAGCCGTGGTGGCAGCTTTTCAAAGTTGTTGACAAAGGAAAACCAAGACCCAACAGATGGGATTTGAAGTCATACAAATTCAGTTGGAATAAGAAATAATTTACCATCACACAGGCAAATTAAACACTGGAGCAGTTTTTCATTGAAGGTGATAGACTTCTCCCAGCGCAAGCCTTTAAAATGAGATGAAACACTTCTTAAAAGATGTTATTTAAACCATACATGATTTGAAGTGCTGCACAAGATTCATCCTCAATAACCTGGAGGAATTACATTGCCCCTGCATTGACTTCAGTCTCTGCATATTACTTGCAGCTTTGCATGAGGATATCTTACCTATTTAAATGTTATATCATAAGGCCAATGCAGGCTCTTGTAAGGTTGAGGAATGATTTCTCTTCTTCCCCCTTACGGCCCTACAAGGCATTGGTCAAATTCTGGATATTTTTTTCTTTCCAAGTCCTGAAATTTCAAAAGTTGTCTACAGCTAGAGCAAAGGCTGCACATGAGGTTACTCAGAACTCTAACATGGTGCTGAGAAGCACCAGTGTTTCTGTTTCAAGATTAAAATGACCAGCAAATCTGATATTTAACCTCAGCAGATAAATATTTTACTTCATTATTTTTACCTCAGCAGCTGTTCTGGGGACAACCCAGTCTTCTCTAATATCTTCTTTCAGTCCACAAGCTCAAATTAACCAGGTTACCAAGGTCATTCCAAGCATACTTTGGTGAAATGTAAGGAAAACATCACATAAAAAAAATATTAAAAAGGAAGGGGAAAGTTACATAGGTCATTTCTGCTCTGAAACTGCAAAATAAGAATGCCCACACACAGCACTGAAGGTTTATACACACACACAAAATGCATCTTTACAAATAACAGGAAAAAGACAAATCTTTTGACCCAGCACCTCTGTGAGCCTTACTGGAAACGCCATGAGAATGAGCATTCCATCAGCGCTGCCACTGAAATGCTGTAATTATGCACTTTCAGCATGTTACTGTGTTTTGACAAAATTTAAGTTGATGGCACCAAGGACATTTCTACCATTCAAAACAGTTACTAAAATAATCTTGTGTAACACAAACCACCGGGAAATACAGTCCGTGAACTAGCTCAGACAAGCTTAGAATGATCTTTTACACTCACCTTTCACCAGATGAAAAAAGAAAGAAAAGGCAGGGTGCAGCTGGGCGCTGAGATGTGTGCAGCATTTGACAACCTGGACCAAAACCTATTTTCATTTGCATGGCTAAATAAGCGCAGTAGGCCTTACCCCAGATCTCAGATGACTCCTGTAAAGCCACTGCAATTGGAAAGGTTAGCAATTGGAGATGTATTTTCCTAACTTAAACAGAAAAAAAAGGAGGGAAACAAGGAATGTCAGAGACAGAAACTCCATACGCTTTATACATATTCAGTGAATCCTATTTGCAAAAACCACTTCAACTGCTACTCTCTATGTTTAAATATTCTATGACTGGAGAAAGTCAATACCTTTCTGCTTATCTCATTCTTATTTATAACAGCTTATTACATTTTAATTAGTCCAACTGTTCTATTGGATTTCCAGGCAAAACGTGCTAAAAGCCCATGTAATATATATTTTATTAATGAACTGATCTACCATCATGGAAGAGAACATTTGATTTCTCCATTTTTGCCACACCGACACCAGACTACCCTTGGACTCTAGATGGTTTATGTCCAGATTTTCTGTGCTCAATCACCTTTCCAGCTTATTAATAATAAATATCTTAAACTACCTGCAGACACCATTAGAAACGGTGATTTTCTGCCACTACCTCTTCCTCCAATAACAGCCACTGCAACTAACTACAAATGAAAATCATGAAAAGTAATAAGCATAAGCAAGCCAGAAGCATCAACATCTGCAATTAATTACGAATGAAGGAAAACTGTGTGCAAAAACTAATATAGGGTCTAAACTGAAGTACCCTGAAATCAACGGAAGTCTTTCAACCTACTTTGAGGTCAGATGCTGTCACACCACTTCTAATACAACTCCAGGGCTCAACAAAATTCCCAGTTCAAACACACCTATATTATGTACAACAGCATACTGTACCCACCTGTCAATGCCTTGTACACCTCTCGTCTTTGAAGACTGTGCTTCTGCGGGGTTGGTATTTCCGATATGAAAATAACCAAGGGTTGGAAACCCAATCGTATGTCATGGGGCAGGAATCTTAACTCCCTAAGTTTTCACAGCAAAGGGGAAGTAAAGATACCATTCTAGTAAGAATACCTGCATGAGGCTACAGCAAACTAAAGGGAAAATCCCACGACTAATGCTTTGATGTCTCCCAAATACCTGCCTAGATAATCCAGTCATGTATGTTTGAAATAACCTAGAGAAGAACTTATTTACAAGCACAAAATATGATGAGTTCAGCCCTGTGCCTGCTGTGGAGCTGTGAAAACTGCTTCTTTGTAACATGCTCTGTTAGCATCAGCTTCCTTTTAGAACATCACTTGCTCTGCTTTCCCACTGCTGGAATTCCAAATATCCAGGATTGTATCTATGTTTAGCGACCTACCCCACAAATGTGTTACTAAGCTTAATTAGTTAATGTTTGTTCAGTGCTATATAAATTCTAAGCAGTAGTTTTCAGACTGGTGTGAAAGTTGTGATTTACTGGCTAATACCAAATTTCTGCAGGAGTTGTTACATATGCAAAAGACATTCTGCTCTCTACTCCCAGACCTGTGGTTGTCACAGTGATTAAAACTCCATGTTTCCTAAACAATTAACTAACATAGTCTATTAAATCTCATTTTATTGCTTTGAAAGGATTGAGACGGTACAATAATCCAACTCAGAAGCAAGACAGAATTTACATATCTCTTTCAGAAAATGGATGAGACACAAAATGAACAACATGGTGGATAAAACCAAATCCTAGCATGTTCTTAGTCTGTTTTGCATTTGATTTTCTCTGCTGTACTATAAACAAGTTTTACCAGTGATAGACTCAGATTATGTAGAAACCAAAGAGAGAGAAAGCTCTGTAGGCTACCAAAACAATTCACTTTAAACAGAACGAACACATCACTCAGTATGTTTTGACAAATTTAAATGTGCTATCAGCTGAAATGTTTGTTTTCTTTGACTAGTACTGCCGGAGACAGTACTGCATGTTGTGTGTCCCATGCTGCAACTTAAATTCAATTTTGTGATTTGGAAAGTTTTTCTGTTAGTGTTTCAAATGGAATATATGACCTGCAATTCATTTATATTTCCTAAGTAATTAGTAGCTGGCAAGTAAAACAAATTAGGTGCTTGATAAACATACACAATTGTATTTTCAAAGCAGTTGTATTTATGCTTGGAAGGAAGGACAGTTTTATGAATATGTAATCAAGGATGTAAAATTGGAAAGAAAACAAAATAGAGCATAGTTAATTTGGTGGTAGCGACAAATTAACACTATGCCAACCCCCCTGCACATGCACTGCCCTGATAAACTTGTTATTGGCAAAGGTTCACTCTAAGAGGAGCTTGGTAATCCTTCTTCTGTGTTTGCTCTTCTTTATTACTCCTTTGAGAAAATATTGTTTATAAAATAAAGATCTGCACAAGCAAAGATAACAGAGTCCCCGTTTCCTGCCTAACCTGTTTAATAGCTAACAAGCTGGGAATATATAGCTCTTCTTTCTATTTCCTTTATATATTTGGCTACAGGTGTGTGCTGCACACCAGTGATTACCAAGCATTCATGAGCAGCTGTGCCTCCAAATGAAAGATGAAACTGAACTGAAAGTTTGTTTGAAATGGAAGTAAAACCTGGCAGATGGCAGCGGCCCGAAATAGCATCAGTGAAACTGAGTTTTTTGTGCAGCTACTGCTCCAGAGCATGAGTGAGAACGGGGGGGAGAACGACTCAGCAACAATCTACAGCCATAAAAGGGGAAAAATAAAAAAGTAAGGGCAGTTTTAGGGGGAAGGAAAACCACAGAGAGGGTGGGAAGTAAGGAGGAAAACTAGCTTGAGATCTCAATGCCTAAAAATGAAACAGAAACTTAAAGAAGAATCTATTAGCAAAAGGAAAGGATTATGAGTATCTATGAGCTGGGTTTATGCCTAGAGCAAAAGAAGAACTAGTGGAAGTATATGGAAAAAAGAATCATTTAGAGAAAGAAGATAAAAACTGACCAGCTGCCAGGATCAAACAAAGACGAATTTAAATCTTAATATGCTTTTGATACATTGTGGAAAGTCACACTTTCTTTGATATGTGGAGGAATGTCATTATGCTGAAACAGCTGTACATCTAAGCTTTAAAGAGACATGGGGTTAAAGGCATATACCAAAAGGAACATTCTATAGATTCATTTTAGGTACTTAGCAAGAGAAAACTGTGACCTTAATTTTTTTTTTTTTTTCTTAGCAAGCTAAAATTATCACTAATACGAGAATGAGGAGAGGAGGGATCCCAAACACAAGATGCGGTTTTGTTGGGTAATTCTTGATGAATGACAGAGTGCAACAAACCACAATACCCAGGCAAAACCGCATCTCCAGAAGCGTGTTGCCGCCTCTGAGCAGGCTGCACTCGCTCAGGGGGTGGGCTCCGGGACGGAGGCTGCGCATTCGGCCGCCGCAAGCTGCCTGCCTGCCGCAGACGCAGAGCAGGCACGCGTGGCCAGCACCTCCGCAGAGCTCTGTGCAGCTTTCGCCAAGGTGGAGCTTTTGGGGTTGCAGTGCCACTAGCAGAACCCGTGTTTCCCTTCCACAATCCTGTTTATGGCTGACTACAACTTTGTGTAATTATTTGAGCTGAAATTTCCCAGAAACAGCCTAAAGCTGAATTTGAGAGGAAATGCCAGGTAAACTGATTCAGCCTTTGGCCATTCCCCACCGGAATGACGCTACACCCTCCCTCCAGTGATGGTAACACCTCTGAATATCCCAGTAGTCTTGTAAGAGCAGTTTGCCTTTATCAGGGATACAGGCTTTTGCCTTTGACGTATTTATGCATAGCTCCACTCTGCAAGGCCTAAGTAATTCTCAATAAGAAGGTTTGAAAGTGTCTAAATCACTTTTCAAAATGGGACTTTGTCCAGGAAAGTCACAGAAGTCTTGAGAAAAACCACATAACCGATTCTAGTTTGACTGATTGGCATTAAATGAATCCTATCACTAAATGAATTGATTGGCATTAAATGAATCCTTTCCTTTCTAAGTAAGGATGGCAAAAGAAATGAGTTGCTCTCCATTCACTGGGCAACACACAAGGTGGGAAAATATAATGTGACAGAGTAATTAGAAACTGTAAGTTAAGATAACATCTGGATGTAGGAATAACCTAAAACTTGAACGTTCCACTTCAGAAACATCTTTTTCATTTAATGTTGTCTTTTGGCTGCAACTAATGTCAGACCATTCAGTAGTCTGAAATCAGCCAAATCATAGGGCAGATTATCCTGAGGACTTTAAGAGATCTCTAATCGCGCCACTTCTATTCTGCATCTCGTTGTTTAGGGAAAGCTGACAACCTTGCCTCCCTGGCAAAAATTGTTACAGATGATTCAGACGAGTTGCTCGTGACAACCACTTTGTAAAAATCTTCTAATGAGTCACTTTATGATGATTCATTTACTTTTTCATCATTTTAAAACAAACTTCCCTGTGTGAAAAAGTTTAAAGACCTCGTTGAAGAGACAATTTGCAATTGCAAAGCTTTACTTTTTATTAGCGACAGAATTGCTGCTTTGCCAAAACAAAGCTCTTCTGAGCAATTTTCATCTATTTCTAGCCTTGTAAACCAAGCCCAATCTGAGGGAAATGCTGAAAACCGTGACATCAGATATTCTGCAGCATGGGTGGGTTACTAGGCGACGCTACAAAGTTCTGCAATGTTATCCCAAATCCTAAGCTTTCCCAAAACTACAATCATTATATTGTATTCACCCATCAAATAAATGTCTGGTGCAATGAAGTAAAAAACTTGTGAGAAGTTTCTTATTTGCATCAACAGATTTATTTTTTTTTAAAAAGTTAATTCTACACATGTTAAAGAGCAACTGAGGGTTTTCTGTACAATGAATATTTGTTTTGCTAAGGAACTGTAGGGTAACTGCTCTACATAATTGGGAGCTATTGAGATCTATTGATTAGGGATTTCTATATTAGACTTGAGGTCTAAGATTTTTTTAAAATGTCCACAGAAGACCAGAAATCTGACCAGTCCTTAACAGAGAGCTACATAGGAAGTAACACACATGTATACTTACAAAAAAAAATATTGCCTTGATATATTTAACCAGTCACAGTGGCTGTGTGGAAAAGTCGGCAAACTTATAACCAAGGGAATCCCCTTAATACTGTGAGATTTCACTCATGTTTCAACTCCCTGAGAGCCAGCATCTGTAATTCCCACATGAATAGTCATATACAGGTTAGCAAAATTCTGTGGAGACTAAACCCAAAGTTGTCTTTATTGCTGCTATACTAATGGACTTCTGAGTCAATAGCATGGATTAACGGGCCTCTGCTAAATACAGAGAAGCTAAACAAGACAGCCCTAGGTTGAGGGAGGAAATTAAATTACTCCTTACAGTCAATTAACAATAGGAGTGTGACAGAAACACCAAAACCAAGGGAATACAAAGTCAAATTTGAAACTATGTCCTCATCAAATGGTGCCTTCCCAAAGGATACATGATTGCCAAACTGCAGATTTTACAAATTGGGCATACTTTGCTCTGCAGGTGTTAAGTCTCTGGAGGGAACTGAGGATATTCTTTCAGGAACCCAGACTTTGCACATCACATTTGTAGGTTAAAACTGTGATGACCAGGTAGAAGAGCCTGAGACTTCTGAAAAGATCAAAAGAAACTTCAGCTATGCAAACATCATTCAGAATAATAATTTTTCTCTTATATGTTGCTATTGTAAAACAAATAACTAAGCTGATGTTGTACAACATGCAGATCTGTACAACCAGTCATTCCAAATGAACGATCACAGAATCTCGGTCTTCCATTATACCTAAATTAGTGTTTTGTATTTATCCAGTAAAGCAAGGCTGAATAATGTATTATCTAATGAAATTGTTGGGAAGATGAGAAGCTCTGGAGTAAACTCTCTCTCGTGTTACATTTGTGCGATTCAAGTGGTTTCACAGTATTTTCAGTGTGTCCTCATTTTCTCAGAAATTTGGATTTCAACTCTTTTGTGATATTCTATTAAGAAAGCATAGAGTTTTCTCCACATTCCCACAGGGGCTGAACTCTGAGCTTAAGTAAAACTCTCCAAGTCTCTTGGAGACAAAATTACACTTCCACATTGCACCTATTTAGGAAAGGAATGTACAGAAAACCTCGTACTTACAAGCAGTGAGAAAGAAGAGCATTAGCACATGGTTCTGGAGACTTTTCTGGCAAAACTGTTCAACTATTCTGTAATAGCTATTAAAGGCAAGTACTGTTTTCTTATTTAAAAAATATTCTCAACTATAGCTTGTTTTCTGCTTCCAGCAACTTGTTTCCCCTCAAGCCTGTTGATACAAAGTGCTGTCTATGAATATGCTATTTTTCTTGATATGTGCAACAGCCATGCTAATGGCCTGAAGCAAAAAGAAGAAAAGACGATGAAGGCGTTTCAAACATTCTCCCTGATGGTCAGAAAAAACAAGCAATGGAAGAATAGAGCACTGCCTAATAAATGGGACAAGGTAGACACCCATGAATACAATGAGACACATAGGTAACTTTTACCTGGCCCACAGATATATGCTTCTATGATATGCTAGCATTAATCAAAAGCAGAATTATAGACCTCTATGTTAGTTTCTGATTTCACCTACACCAAGAATACAGTCAGTCTTGTTGTTCATGCAATGCCTCTCCAAATCTTTAACAAATTCAGCCACAATCAGCTGACCAAAAAACCAAAAAATGTTTACAGAATAAGTTTTTTCTACCTCTTCTTTTCTCCCTCCCTAACCCATCAGTCTCCTGCCTCCCAGAAGTAGCTGGTGTAATATCTATAAGTTCCAGCCCCAGGCTGCAGGGTAACCATAAACTTAAGTACTGTTCAAGAGCAGTAATGCTCTCATAACTTAGACTTAACGAAACCCTTTGCAAATACGCTCCTTTATTTTGTGTCATGCACCCATTTATGAGTTAAGAGAGACCTAAAGAAAACACTCCACAAATAAGTCAAACACATTTCAACTTTCTGTTTGCTCAAACATACTTTATTGGCCAGGTACTAAAAGTTCTAGGCAGAGCCTAAAATATGCAACGGGAATTAATTCAGTGTGCATTGATTGCTAATCTAAAATATGTCTGATTTCACCCTGTATAATAATTCTAAAAGACAATTTCAAAACACTATATTTTATTACTATGCCCCTCTGTTCCTTACAATTTTATTCTTTGAGTATCTTCAGAGTCACATCTGGGTTGCTGAATCACCAACCTGTAGGATTCTAGCAGTGAAATCCACATTTGTCAAGATTTTTGTCAACAGCCAAGGCTCACCCGTTGTAGGGTACACCCTGAAATTAGCACATAAAACTGAAACGCACAGCTAATGTGTGTGACTGCAACCCAGTGTATAACCTGGGAAAGGCATGGCACCCTCAAACTTCCTAAGCTCCCAAATTTAACAGAATTTTTAATTTCCTCTTCTGAGTATTGATAAATCAGTATCTGTTACAGCATCTGCTGACCTGCTGCACTATCCCAATTACCCACAGCTACTTTAAACCTGATGATAGCATTCTTATCTGCTGCTAACACAACACAGTAGTACATTAATTCCACCTCCAGACAATTAACCCCCTGTCTGAATCATATTTGCCAGATTGAAATTTCTCAGGGACTCAAAATATTTTATTAAAGGCTTCACAGGCTAAATGCTAACAGCCCTAATTCTCTTTTTTGTTGAATTCCCCCAGGGAGGAATAAAAGAGCCAATTTAGCTGACTAGCCTTTGTTTTCAGAAGCTGACGATATCAAAGAGGGCTGTAGATAGTGGGTATAATCCTACAATACGAGATTTTTTGATGTTCAGCTCTAAGTGAAGTAGATGCCTAAGTTATTAGCGTAAGTAATAGTTGCCCCTTGAATTAAGCTATGTAATTGATACAGAAATATGAACTCACTAAGCTAAAAGTTAAATAGCAGAAGCACAAAGCTTGATATTAATGTTACTTCCATTAAACATCAAGAGGAAGAAAAAGCATATAGAAATCCTTTGATTCTCTTTAACTACTATTATTCTCTCAGTCTAACATATATGATCCAGTACACACTGGATTTGCTATCCTTCTATGGCATACTTTAATATATTTCAATTAACATGATAAGCACTTGATTTACTTCACAGTAGCTTTATAAATAGCAATGCTGTCTGATAGATGCAAAGGAGATCTGGTAGAAATGATCTCAAACTGTGTGAACTATCTTGCAATATACAGCCATGCCATATATGCAAAAGTCTTGCAAATCCTATCCGAAACCACGCTGAAAATAGAAACGTATATTTTATTACAACACTTCCATAGTGTAATAAGTTCACTTGCCTAATTCATTAAAAAATATCTTATCCGACACCTTGAAATTAGTGCCTTGGAGAATTTGAACAATTCATCGAGAGCCACAGTGAAAATCTGCTTGGACACCAAATGCTGCATATTCAATATTGGGAAGGGAAATAGATTCACGGGTCAAAGATTGTTTCTCATGAAAAATGCCCTGAAAGAAGAATGAACCTTTCCTGAACATCATTCATTATTCTCTACATTTGGGGTTGGTGGCACTAACAGCATAACTAGCTTCACATCAGAACCCAAATTCATTGAGACCTCTTCACAGAAAAATAGCGAGAAGCCAATGGGATGGAGATCAGGATCAGATTCTGTGTATTAAATTGCAGGACACAAGATTCAAAAATACATGAAAATACAAGACAACTGAGATGGCAGTCTGCCTCCCTCTAACCACCTGGTCAGTGCAGTGCAACGGGAGCATCTGCAGAACATGACCAATTCATCTGGGCATCTTAAAGATACAACTCCCCAGAGGATGAAAGCTATCACTGTCTGGCAGAGTCAAAGATGTTTTTATTCCATCGGTCTTGTCAAGGATTTGAGAGTTTGTTTTTAACAGAATCCTTGAAAACTGAGATAATGAAGGGAACAAACCTAAAAATATATCAACTATATAAAATATTACACAACACCTGTATGTAAATCTCAACACAACGAAAACACAACATCTGAAATATATTATATAAGCAGTCATACGGTAACAGATTACAGCATTATGGGTGAAAGCTCTAGTGAGCCAGCCCTTGGAGGTGGGCAGGAGGACTGGAAGGTAATAGGCAAACAGTTTCACTTGGAAGAAGACTAGAGGAGGAAGGATCTGCCTCTAACACACCAGTCTGATGAAATCAGTACACTGAAGCTATTGTGCTGGCAGACTCTGCTATGACAGTGGAGTAGCACGACCCGTAACACAATGAGTTATGAGGCAAGCCTGGGTATGAAGAGTAATTGCAACTGCATCTTCCAGTGCTCTGGAGATGCTTGTTTATTAAATTTCTTCCAAATATCTTGTACTAAAGCAATTTTAGGAAATTTAACACAGTAAATAAAAATATTGCAACTTTTAAATGGATCGTACTAAATGTCAAATGCAATGACTGAGTTTAAACGCACATATGTTTAATTAAACCCACCTTATTTCCATCTTTTAAGGTAGCACCTGCCAGTCTCCATTTGAAGACTTTGCCAGAGAACAATTTTTTGTTTGCTTCAGGGAACTGAGCAAAACCCATTTCCTTATTTTCACGTTAATACTTTGTGACATAGCAACATTGCTCTGTGTGTGTGTGTGTGTGTAAACACTGGGCACGTATATACCTTACCATGGATTCACTTCTCATCTAATTAGACCCATATTAGTAATTAGCAATTAGCTTCTTTGGTTATGGAATGCTCAGGTACTAAAGGAAACCAGGACTAAATCTACATATTGTATACTTTTACAGTATAGGATAATTAAAACATCACACACAGAGTTTTCCTTTTGTTTAATCTATTTACTAATACTGTGAATGACAGAGAACTGAGAAAGCTCTTTCTTATTTCTACTGTGTGCAGGATGTTGTCATCCTGAAGCGCTGTAGTTAACACATTTCATAATACTTTATCTCATGGGATGAAGCAGTTTCCTAAGATTAAAAAGGGAGGGGTGATTGTTTTAATTAACCTGCTGCTACTAAAAATCTAAGGATATTAATTCCACATCTCTAAATGGGTATAAGAAAGATGATAATTTTTTTCTTGTTAGCACAAGAATTCTTCCTGATTTCCATTTTAAATATGTATTCTTTGCCCACACAAGGGCAGTTATAATCCTCCAATATAAGCAGACAACTTTTCACAAAAAGTCAGAGTCTCATGAATAAAAGCAATGCAGCAAACCAAACAGAAACATTTAGACTGCTGCTCTCCTTCAACTAAAATATGACAACAGCTGTAGCCACTGTGTAACAGAGAAAAGCAGAGGATGAGAAAACACTTTGTCTGTCTTGATATGACCAGAGAATTGAGGGAAGTGGAAGGGTGAAAAGTACGTGACGCGCTGTGTTTCATGTGCTGGCTTCACGGAGTGGGCATGGCATCCATTTCAAAGTAAAAAACAGCTCTGTGAAACTGTTTTAATCTATTTGTCCACATACCACCTCTAGAACATTCCGAAGTGATTCTGCACATTCTCACGGAAAACTCCCACTAATTTCAAAGAACATTTAGCACAGCAAAAGTCACTCCTTGTGAATCGTTAGGAAATTCCTTTTAAAATGGTCTAGGAATTTGCACTAAGCAGGCTTTTAAAAGTCAAGTCCAGAATGAGTTGGCATGTTTGCACCTAGAAGCTTGCAAAACACCAGCCAACATTACACAGCCATAATCACTGTGACTAATCTTTAATTTTCAATAACACTAATTTAACAGAAAACTGCTTCATAAAAGGGAATCTAAATGATATACAACTCACCTCACCTTTTAGCTTTCTACAAGGAGACCTTTAACCCACTATTTATAACTAAAGCTAATAAATTAGCTAACTAACACTATATACTGTAAGTTACTTATAGCTATATACTATAAGTAACTTCTAACTTCACCCATTCACTAGTGACAGTTACTAGCAATGCATCCCAGTGTGGTATAGCCTATAGGAGCAAGACAGAAAGATTTGACATGTCAGACCTAAGGGATGGAACCAACCAATTCAGTGAAAACATGCAGCTCCAAAAGACACGTGAAAACAGGAGGCACTTCCCGCTGAAGTCGAAGGACCGTGCAGAGACCGAGGTGTATATCAAATAGTCAATTCTTGACTTTCTAACCTATTGTTTTCCTGTCACTCGTTGCCTTCCTTCTTGAAGTCTATTATAATGATGTATTTTTAGCCTGGTTCTTCAAGAAATGAGGCATATGTGGTTGTGTTGCCTGGCCATCTGTCAGTTTGCTATTTTCCCTCAAGCACATTTTGAACCTGTTGAACAATTTCAGCCAATTTGACAGAAGGCTAAAGGTCTCAGACATACAAATTTCTGCATACTTCATCAAAAGCGATAGATAAAAGAAAAGAAAGTCCCAGTGTCCTGCTGCATACGTGTGGCTAGCCAGGTGGCTGGCACGTGACATGACATGCTGCCACTGACCCACTCAGACAAGCAGGGGCTGACAGGGAGGCTGCAGACCTAGGAGAGGAGGTGGAGGTGAGATCAATGTCCATACAAATCCATCGGAAGCTGTGCTTCCTCCACAGTGCTTTGCATCAACCAGTGTAATTTTACTACAGTGGCATCTTCAGGCTTCAGCGAAAAATCAGGCGATATTCACAGAAGGCTATTTTGTTCTGTTGGGTTTGTTCTTTTTGTTCTCCAAATAGCTTATAATCCAAGACAAAAACAGAGGAATGGGGCACATCAATGGTAGGAATGGAAAGAAGACCAAAGATGCTGTAACCATTTCATAACCATGTACTGGACATGAACACAGATGACCATAATGGCCAGAGGTCCAGAATTCCCAGACACCACATTTTCCATCTAGCTCATGTCATCTCTGGTTTAGATCCATAAACACCAGGGATTCTGAGATATTCAATGGCACATAAAAATCTTATAACTATCCTTGGTTATTGCACACTAGTTTTCCAGGTGCGAACATTGGAACTTCTGTATTAGGTCTGAGCAAATACTAGTTTAGTCTTAGCATAACTGCCTCCAGCTGTGCCCAGGCAGGAAGGAGTATATAACAAAAAGGGTGATACTTCCACTGATGCATACACTCATAGCTCCCAGATATCAACAATTTAGGTTTTCCTGAGCCAAACAGTGGGTGTATCCAAGTACTCACGTTTAATTGTCATTGCTGTGTCTATTCTCTAGTAAGCTACATAATTCTTTTTTACAACTCTTTACAGTTCTATACTCAAAATCTTCCAGTAATAATGAATTTTGCAACTGAGAATGTACAGAAAGTACACCTTTTCATTTGTTTAAATCTTCTTCCTAAGGAACTTCCAGGTTTCTGTTATGGGAAACAATAAATGTTTGTAATCTACCTTCCATCTTCACGTTATTTATGGTTTTATAGATACCTATCATATTTTCCCTCAGTCATCTCCCTTTCTAGATGGATGAATCCCACTCCATTTGGTATATCATCTCTGAGAAACCTTTTAATGCTTTTGGCCACCTTTGACCACCCATGTTACCCTTCTCCATGCATTTCCAATGCTGGGTATATCCTCGCTGAGAGGGCAGAGCCAGAACTGCGCGTTCAATACATGGGCAAATGGGGAATATATGGTGGTGCAAGAATGTTCTCAGCTTTGTTCTCATTTCCTTTACTAATAATGCTTCAAATTCATTTTATTGCTAAGAAATGGACTAATGCTTTAGAGAGATGCCCACAATGACTCCAAGATTTCTTCCCTGAACAATAATAGAAGATTTAGAGCCCACTGTTGTGTATCTGTAGTTCAGTTTATTTTTCCCTTGTGCATTAACTTTTGAAACACTAGAATTACATCATTTTTTCTTTCAGTCATTCAGTATTGTGTTTTGGCTATTATTTCCATCTTTCTTCCACCCACCCCCCTTTTTTGTTAACATCTCCAACGTACCTTCTAAATCTTTTCTGTATTTCCAATTCAAAAGCATATAACTTCCTCTCAGTATCCTTATGACTTCCACCTTCAAGTTTTAGCAGGGACACTAAAGTAGATTGTAATAGTGAAACTAGTTTGACATTACCAAGGAAAATGTTAAATCAGCTGCAATAAGACATATTTAAAGTAAAATTCATTGTGTTAATTTTCCTATTTAAGACTTCAATAACACTGTCAGTGTTTTCATCTACATGCTTCTGTAGCTTCTGGTCAGGGATTTTGCGTACCTCATAGATATATATAGTGTCTATGTCTTTACATAATGGATATTTTGAAAATATTTCCTGAAGTCTACTGCTCACTATCAGCACCATGTGGAATTATCAAGATTATTTGTAATGTGATTAGGAAGTCTTAAATACTGTTTTGTGCAATGAAGATACTCTATGACAATATTTGAGTGGATACGATGAGTCATCCAGATTTTGATTTCATGGAAGCAGGACTGCATAACAAAGTGTGAGGCAGCAGTCGCATTGACAGTACAGTCACATACTGCCACCCTCATTGAAAATACAGTCACATGCCATTATGCTACTTTTTATACAATATGATATCCACCTATTCTTAGCAAGTGTTGTGTTGAATACAAGTGGAATACAGTATGGCATGACTGCCCCTTGTGCTATTTTAGACAAATACAGAGTGAAAGCCAAAGTGTTTTCACAGAGAACATGTTTAGGCAAAAGGGTATTACACTAGGATTCATAAGTACTCTACTTAACCTAGGCAGCATAGTTACCTAACAACTGCAATAATTAGAGGTGTGCTGTTCAGTGGCGCACATTTTTACCAACAAATAGATAGGAAAAAAAATCTATTTTTCAGCTCCTCATTGCAGCTATTTTTAGTGTGTGAGGGTTTGTTTCTGTGTTTTTCAAGACAGTTGACCATGCTAGTATGGTTGAAAGAACTCTGCCAAGCTGCATCACATCATAGAAAATAATTTAACTAAAGACACGATATTTAAAAAAACTGGGAACATACTGTCATCACCAATAAAAAAGCCCACTATATTTCTTATAAGCAAATACTGATTGCCTACTTTGCTGCAGTTATGGCTAGCAATATTATAAGAAAATTGGAGAGAAGAAAAGACCCTTCTTTACTTCAATCCTAATAGTAATAAAAAGTTAGCATACATCAGAATCCCTATCTCACCAGCACGTCAATAGAATATCCACTACCTTTATCTCTGAGGAGCTCCAATCTCCAACTACAGAAAAAAAAAGATATGGATCTGGTACTTAAGATTACAGAAGTTGCATCTGTTTACTCAGTTATCAATTTAAAAGAAATGATAGGGGTAGAAGGGATGCTTGGAAGTTATAAAGTCCATCTCCTTGCCTCAAAGGAGGTTCAAATGCCTCTGTATCTTTCCTGACAGATGTTTGTCTAGTACATCCAGAGATGAATATGGCATTAACTCTCAAGGAAATTTATTTCAGTGCTGGCACTTAAAACAGTTCTACAGGAATGTTTCTGAGAAAAAAAAAAAAAAAGCAGAGAAAGCTGATGGGAGTAGAACATTCAGTTTAGGATAACAAGTCTCCCTGGAGGAAAGTTAGAACAGCTCTGTATCCTCCAAACAAAGCATAGGACAAAAATCAACAAAATGCAAGTAGGAAGCACCAAAAAAAACCTGTAACAAAGTCCTAAATTTGAGCCTAAAAACAAGCAACCACAAGAAATATATACAGGCTGTTTACTAAAGAAAGTTCAGAATGAGATTTGGTAAATAAATAAAATACATCAACAAGGAACAGAATGACTAGGGATTGTAATTGCAGTCCTCGGTAAAAAAAAGACAGTATTAAGTTTATATTACTGATTTACCAGAAAGGTGACAATGACTGTGAAGAGCATCTTTAAGGACAAGAAAAAAAATAACAATAATGAAAGATTTCAACCACACTCATATAACTTGGGCAGGTGTCAACATAAGTGATACTGAGACAAAATTCTTAGATAACATAAATATTTGCTTTTTGAAGAAACTTGTTAGGGACCAAAAGAAAAAAACCTAACTCTTGACTTCATACTGAATGGTGTCTGTGACCTTATTCAGGTTATTGCTTTCAAGGCCTAGTGCTACCGAAAAGTCCCATAAAGTAGTCAGATATAACATCTCATAAGAGAAATGAAAAATCTTTTGTACCTGTGCTTAGTTTCGAAAAGGGAACTATATAAGAAGCAGCAGCCAAAAACTTATATTTTTGAAGGTTGCAGATTTTATAATGATATCAGCTAAAACACACCACATATGAAAAAAAGGTTTAATAGCTCAAAAAGACCAGTATCATTCAATAACAGAGGTTATCAGAAGCAAGAAGACATGCTTCAAACAGTGCAAATATGTCCAAGAAGAAAAACAGGAAAGAACATATTATCTAGCAAGCTATATGTAAAAATGCAAAAAAAAAAAAGTGATCTTTTGTTGAGAAACAACTTGAAGAAGACACTAAAACTAACAATAAATCCTTAAAGCATAGCCAAAGCATGTAGGCTATCAGTCTTTCTGCAGGACCAAGTGACAACAGAGGTAGAAAGGGAACATTCAAGGAGGATAATGCTGTAGAAGAAAAGCTAATAAATTACTGTAGCTGGGATATGAGCAGCCACTTAGACTCAACAGCCTTTTGGGGATATACGAAAGGATTTATCTTAAACTGATGTGTTAGGAGAAGGGGGCATAAAAAACCCCCACCTGGTAAAAGGAATAGTAACACATTATAGGACACAGAAGGCCATCATAAATCTTAAATATAAAACTCCTGAACTGCTATACTGATCACTTAAAATATAATTTGCATCAGACGAGTGGAAGATGGTAAATATGAGACAACAGGTACCCAGGTTTTTTTAAAATGAGTTTTTAGGGGATCTAGAGAATTACAGCAAGTATATCTGCACCCAACCAAATCACAGAATAATGAGCAAAGGAAACAGTAGATACAGGAACAAACCTGTTATAATAAAAGAGTCAACACAGTTCTCATGCAGGTAAGTCATGCCGCTGAAACATGTTAGAGTTCTCTGTAGGGCAAGGACAAGACATTTTGTATGCTGTACTTGAATTTTCTAAAGGCTTTCAGCAGG
>NW_009259312.1:3096983-3145685 GCF_000687185.1 Egretta garzetta | reverse complement strand
CAAAGGTTCATAAAATGCCATGGGAATGTCTTCTTACGGATTAATAACAGATTAAAATGATAGGAAACTAAAGTAGGTATAAATAGTAAGACTTCAAATAAAGCCTCTGCCCTGAGGCTTATGCTATTTAGGATTTTCATAAATGATCTGGAAAAGGGGTGGCAGGGATGACAACATTTGCTACTGGTGTCAAATTATTCAGGGTAGTAAAAAGGCAAGCAAACTGCAAAGACTTGCATAGGAATTTCACGATACAGAATGATTAAGCAATAAACTTACAGAAAAAATTCACTGTAAATAAATGTGAAGTAACACACATGGAAAAGTAACCTTAACTATATATATTCAGTGACTGAGTCTAAATTCACTATTAACTTTCAGGAAAGCTATGTCAGAGTTATAATAGATAGTACCATGAAAACATCAGCTTGGGACTCAGAAGCACTTAAAAACGCAAATAGAGCATTAGGAATTATTAGAAAGGAAGAGAGAGTGAAAGAGAAAACACCAGTAAGCATTTTGTAACTCCACAGTGAGCCTGCTGCTGCATGAAATCTGATTTCCCCATCTTGGAAAGCACCAAAGACCAGAGAAGGTAAGGAGAACTGCAGCAATGGCAATCAAAACTCTTCAGGACACAGAGACAACAGAGAGGAAATTCTGATATTTCAGGTTTCCCATAAAGCGGAAACCTTAGGATAGAGGAGAAATCCATTTTGGAAATGACAGCATATGTTGATTCTGAAACACAATATGCTTCTTAAGAGTCTGACAGCTGTGACTGAAATTACAGTTAAACTGCTGAAGTTTCATGGTTCAAACACTCTTAAGGACAGCCCTGTTACTCAGTGTATCTCAGTCTCCGAAGGCACTAATTACTTTGGTCTCCTTTGTTCATGGCCTGCATGGCAGCTCCAGCCCTGGCTACCCTGAACGGATGAAACTGTTCCTCTGCAGGAGCCTGAGCCTAAAAATTCCCACTGAAGACTTGAACCAAGGGTCTGGAGAGCTCCAGCTTGTACTGGGACTTCCAGGGATCTCATGATCAGGGACCTGGATGGAAAAACTTATCAAGGCTCATGCATATCATGCCTGAGCAAATGTCTTGCCTTCATCCCCACCAAGCATGCAGCCTCCCCCTGAAACTCAGACACTCATTTGTCAAAAAAAATTTCATAAAAGAATTAAAGCTTGAAAATTATTTTTCTGAGAGTCTCTATGCACAGTCTAGAAGACAAGACCATACAGAAACACTGCATTAGGGTAGAAGACCTCATGTCTACATATAGATACAGACAGATATGGAAAAGTAATTGAAGACCATCTTCAAATCCTTTTTTTTTTTTTTTACCATCTGAGAACATATTTAAAGTAGGTCATTATGCTACCTTGTTAAAGGCCTGAAAAAAACCCTGCAGTATCGTTGGCCAGCCTTCCTGAGTCAACAACCGTGATGACAGTCAACTTCCCATTCTATTTCTCAAATGTCTCTCCAAGGCAGTTCAGTAGAAACTTTCAGTCACATAGAGTTAAAGAACAATAAGGCCACTCTGTTCTACGGTAAAGCTTACAGTAATAATGTGATTAATGAAGCATGTCAGTCTGGCAGGTAAAGACAGAATGCATTCTAACGGCTAGAGATTGAGACTAGAAAAAATCAGACCAGAAGCATTTTTTACGGTGAGATTAGATAAGCCTGGGAGCAGTTCACCAAAGGATATTTAATATCTTTATATGCCCATTTCCTAGAAGACATGTTCTACTGCAAACAGAAATTAATACTGCAACCTATGGTACACGGGAGGTGAGACTGGACAATCACAGCCCTCTTTTCTGCTTTTATAATCTGTGAAGCTGCAAATATAAGTCACAAAAAGCATCTAGTATTTTTTAAACTGTTCACTGGAAAAAAAGTTTTCCTGTAGAAGACAGGAATTCCCATGGCAATACACCAGAACATAGGATGAATAGAAGATACTGCTTCTTGATTTACTTACTGCGTCCATTTCTTTCTCTCACATATGCCTATATCATACCCACAGGTTTTCAAGGCCTCTTCAAAGCAATGTCAGTCCTGATATTCTCACCACTTTTGTTACTAAAAAGAAAGCAAAACAACAGTAAGAACTGTTATTAACAAGCAGCCATAGCAGCAATAGCATGTGAGTTACTGGATGGAGATGTATGGGCTTGAAAAACTTTGGGCAAAATTTCATTCAGTATCAGCTGACAGCTATCCTTTCTCAGTTATATTTAGAGTTTTAATGAATCCTAGACTGGAGAAACCATTAAGTTTGTCACATTTTGATCAAAGCCATTATATATCTCGTAGTTTCTGACCAAAAGCGAAAAAAACCTTGGCTTCCTCATGTTGTCTTAAATTCCTTCTTTTACTTCTACCCTATTTTACTAAACTGAAATAAATCATCCTCAAACTTCACAGATTTCTTGAAATTTTTACACACAAATTGTGGCTAAAATTGAAGCCCAGTCTAACACAGCACCTCTTCAGACTGATCCCTAACCCACAATATGGTGTGGCACCAGTTTGAAAACCTAGCATTTCTAGCTGGTAAATAATTTACTGCAGTTGAAAGTCCAGCCCATTTGAAGGCAATGAGCATGCTGCCATGGGCTCAGTTTGGTCCAGATTGTCATTGTTTTGCTCAAAGTTTTATATTCGTTAAAATAAAAAAGCATTTTTCATTATTTCTGGTTTTTTTTATCCCTGCGTATATGTATTAAAAACATGTTATTAAACATTTTATAAATACAAACTCAAAGAACAACTTTATCATAGGTATAGTAAACCACACTTTTGTATATAATTTGTAGCCGCATTACTTTAAGGTTCAGAACCCATCAGTTAGTAATTATTTCAACATGTTACTGTCACTGGAGGAATAGAGAAGGCCCAAGAGCAAGGTTGTGCTTCCTCTCACTAATTTGATTCAATCAGAGGTTTTCCATTGAATTTGGTGCAGTTGGGTCAGACTCCGCTCATTCAGTTACAGGTATATACAGTATATTTGAGAACAATACGTACAGGCCCACAGAACATGAATAACCTGCCCCTTATTCATGGCAACGACAGCTCTTCCCTCAAGTGAGCCAGGCACGTGAAATAGACCTACTCAGTTCCCTTATTATCTCTCGATTTACAGAAATAATCTAGAGTTTCATGGATTAATGATTATAGATCCATCAATGACAAGCTGTGATTAGCTACCTCATTAACATTAATGCACCACCTATCTGGAATGCTGTAGTGAGAAACAGTCAAAAGCTAATTTTTACTAACGGACTTTTTCCTCGCTTTAGTATTGTGGTAAATGTAATGACTCAATTGTTTTTGTTGCTGTTGATGGGCAAAGTTTCACTGAGTCCTCAGATATGCTAGCTATTTGTATGAGCATAAATATACACAAGTAGATATTCTTTTATATTTCTTGAAAGAAAAGATAAAGAGAATTGTAGAAGAGTCTAGACAAACATGCAAAGTAAACATGCCAGCATTATAGATTTGTCATGACTTGAGATATCACGCATGTATCTAAAAGTATTATGGCCATGATGAGTAATTTAAAGATGCATCATCAATGATTTCTTAAGCAATTGACGCAGATGGGTGTAGATGCATGGCCATGAGGGTTGACAGATTTCACTGAGCCCATGACATGTGCCTTGCCTATCTGCAATTGCTGTATTTGAATGAACTTTCTGCTGTGCCAGCAGTAATCCAGGCATATAATTACAACATCTTTGAGAAAACTCATCTGAGGAACAAATAAGCTTGCTTTAAAAAAAAAATTCTTCATATTGCCCTGACTCATAAATCTATGGTGCACTTAATTAAATTCAATAGGCAATTTTAGGAAGAGATAAACAAATTAAAGAACCTCTACTAAATGACAGAGAAAATTCCAAATAAACATAATCCATTTTGCATTTTAATTCCAATGTTGCTTGTCCTTGTCAGGGCTGATATCTGCCTTATTCATCCCTTTTCTTCTTGAAAACAGTTCTCACGTAATGATATTAAGGAAATGTACTAGAAAATACCTGATATTTTTTTAAATTAGGTAACCCACCCCATCCTCCATGGACACATAGAAGAAGGCTGGAAAAGACAATCACAATTTTTTATTATGCCAAGGAGCTTTTCTTTAATGATTCTTCTCCTCCTAACCCCTCTGGAGAACAGCAATTTGCATGCTGTTTGTCCAGATCCATCAACAATGGAACGTATAAAGTTGTAAATATGCCACACATGTGTTAGATTTATTATGGTATCTTCTAGTCTGACAGATTTATACATTGTCTTTTTTTCTTGTAAATGGGAGAACTGTTGTACAAAATAAAGAAAATAATTTGCAAGCAACAGTCCTCAGCTATGTGTAAGAGCCCATCTGAATCTATCTAGATTCTCATGCTATTCCCATCAACTTGAAATCCCCGTTTCTTATACTCAGCCTCTCTCTCACTACCTCTAGAGAAGACCACTTCTCGCTGTTGCTATTGTGTCTCACCATATGTTTGTCATTTTCCAGGATCCTGCTTAATATATGATCAGGCAATAGAAACCAGTTAAGGCACAGGATCTGAATTCTGTTCAGGAGAGCGTTTTTTCCATCTAGGTGTCATGGAAAGTTTTCTCTGTGTAGACTAAACCATTCCTCAAGTCTCTCAAGCCTGAGAAACAGCAGACACTTCCTACCTCCTCTTTTCTCATGCCCACGTTCTTCTTCACAGATTGTTCTCCCAAGCACCAAAAAGCCAAGCTTTCTGTCACTCCTGTCCCTATTCCACTGCTGAGCACCGCACAGAGCAAGCGTGGCCTGTAGGCAGGCGGGGGGATTTCTGCCACCAGCAGCCAGGAAGCGTTACCCGGGGCCATGCCGATTCACTGCAGCTGCTGGGGGAAGGCTGGAGGCGGGCAGAGAGAGCTAGCAACAAATGACAGAAAACATTTGTCTTCAACAACTGAAAAAGTAAAGGCAAAAAAATCTAGAGAAGCTGACAGGTGGTAAATCATGAAATGTTTCATATGGATTTTTTGAAAAGATATAGGAAACCACCATGTGGTGCTCCCACGCACAGTTTTATAATATACGTGTGTCTATCGATGAAACATGGAGCAAGCGAGATAAGCGCACTGCAGAAATGTTATATGAATGCTTTTCAGCTCCTTGTCATTTGGCTTCTTTCACTCCACCCACTAAACCTGGAATAGCATCCCATTTTCTCTAAGTCTGGCATCTTCTTTCTTCTTTCTCTTTTTTTCAGCTCTCAGTCAACCACTCGCTTCATTTCTCATCTCTTTGCTCTTCTCCTCTTCCCTGGGCCTCTGCCTACTCTATAGACCTGTGGTAGCTTAAGACCCAATTAAACCCTGCACCAAGTAATTTTTTCATACCATCTTTCACCCTTTTTTTCATTACCTTCCTAGTTTGTCTAAATTCTGCACAGATTAAGATTACTTTCTTGATGCCCCTCACATGACAAATCCAAAAAGAGAAAAGTGATGAATGTTTCTAAATAATAATTGTGTTGAATGAGGGCAGAGCCTACAATGTTTAAGCAGAAAGTCTATTTCTTCTTTAGACTATATAATTTCCAAGGCCTTTAAAACTCTTAAATGTGGGGCTACAACTTCCATTGCTCAACTCTTTATTTTGAACCTACTAGACATCATTTCAGAGTCTCCCAATGTAAAAATGCAGCCTACTGACATGCATTATGAACAGGAAATTTGTATGGATATGGAAAAGGCTGGGGCTTTTTTCTTATGAGATCAAATGAGAAAGTAATTTGGGGAGGGAAACAGTTATTCAGCCTTAAACATATGAGAAATTTTGGTGATATTTTGAGCATATTAAGTTTTTGAGCCTGACCCCAGAGCCAGACAGGCAGTTCCAAGTAAATTCCACATGCAATTTTTATTCTTCCTCCTCTTTCTGCAAACATGGACTTAAAATACAAGGAAAAAGCAATATATGTATGGCTTTGTATATTAGGAATATATTAATGATTTATGTATTTGTGATATAATATTAAGGATAAACAAATTATTAATGGTCACAGAAAAGAAAATACTAGCACTTTGGGTGGTGTTGTCTCAGCTAAGTTGCCAGAGGTACTATGTGTATCTTGAGTGACACTTTGAATTTGATTCTTTCTGCATCACAAAGAGTTAATATAGATCCTGGAGTGTTAATATGAAACTAGGCTGTGTTATTCAGTAGACAAGAAGTTGCACTGTCAACCAACTGGAGCTTTTGCATAATCAGTTGAGCTACTGAAATTGCTCCTAGCCAGGATGCTGTGGTCATTTTTAAGATACTTCATGGTGAACAGGCACACGCTTAGATGTCAGCACAGTTGGGTTTTCATCTAATAGGACCTCAGGCTCTGCTATTAGAAGGATCTTGGTGACTGTGAGATGCAAGGCTCAAATGTCAGGCATATAATATTTATTAGAGGTAGCAGAAGAAAAGGTTGCAGCCACCCTATGTAAAATGACTTCTGAACTGAATGGAAAGCACCACGGTTCCCAGTGATAGAAGAGTCAGCAGTTACATACTGTAAAATTGTTAATAAAAATCCTTAAAAATATAAGAACACCTTCCATTTTCTAGAGCCAGAACCTGAAGCTATGGCTGAGTGAAATTCCAAAGGTCCGAAGAGAACGAATGACTGCAGGCTGTTGTCTAGGTTCCAGACAAGGCAGTGTGCAGTAGAGCAAAACATCTGCATTGAGAGGCTCCCTACTGTTCTCTGCTTCCCAAACCAGGCATATCAGATCCAGTCTCTTTCCACTGCACTAAAGGAAAACTGTAAGGTAGGGGAATCACAATTGTAAGTGAACGTTAAACTGTAACACAGAGTTCTTAAGTTTCCTAAACAACCTACTTAACCCTCGTGAGAGGCCTGTTGCAATAACGCAGCTGGATTATGGCTGTGCAAAATGACCCAATACTACACAGCTGTTACAAGTGCTTGTGAGAAAGTATATTTTGATTGTTCCTAAAGAAGGTAAATCAGTGTCTGAATTTTGCAAATACTTTATCACAAGATATCCAGACCAGTATATCAGATTCATTCTTCTATTGTTTCCCATCCAGAGTCAAAAATCTACATTTGGGGTAGTGGTGTCTGATTCAGATATTCAGAAGTCCAAATTTCACCCTAAAATATCAAAGGGTTAAGATTTAAATTTCCAGCTTGATCCACTCCTGTTAGCTACCAATGCTTATTGTTCAGTGGAAAATTACTTCAAATCCTGCAGCTCTCTGCCTTCTGTTCCTTAGAATAATTTCTTCCATATGATATTTGCTGCATGTGTGAAAAACAAATTTATCACCCAAATGCATATATTTCCATTGGTCTCAAAGAACAGTGATTCAAATAGGGATTCAAATTTTCAGCAGCAGTAATGCTACAGAGATTGGGGAAAAAACATCTAGAATTCTGCTTACAGAAGAAATATGTGGAACAATAACTAAATGCAAACAATCCTTCCCATGTGAAGCATGCAGAAAACTATTAGTGTTGGAGAGAAATCTGCAGTGCCTTTAGACAGCTAAATTTATGAGGCTTGCCAAAATAATTAAAAGAAATCCTACAAACTTTTCAACCCAAGTGGAATCTTTTCATATAATGAGTTAAAGGAATGACAAACGTCTTGATGAATGTGAATTTCAAGTCCCCAGGCACTATAACCTATTAAGAATCTTGACCACACACAGTCTCTCACATGCACCAGTACTGCCTAGTCCTTGCTCAAGGCAGGGACCCTCTTCTTGCATGTGGTATCAAATTCTAAGTATCGCACTGCCATCACCATGGTAACCAATGGACCACCAAAATTTCAGAGAGCAAACAAACTACATACTCCTACTTGCCTCATTATGCACTGAGAAAGATAATTTTTTCTTCCTACATTATGATGGTATTGTGAGAAAGCTGATGTGAAACGTGGCCACTGCCACGTCCAAATGCTAAATAAATTCAAGACAACAACTGAGATCAGTCATCCCTCCTAGCAAGTGCTGCACTAGTTGACAGTGGAGATAGTATAATGTCTGGGAACACTATAGCTGGGGCTGGGAGACTAATAGCTTCTAAGAGTATTTTTAGCTACATTTGGAGACTTGAACTGAGAGTCCAGAACAATCAGGAGGACGCAGCCCTGGCTGATAAGGCTGTAGCACGGGTTACTCACTGGAGCTGTGCCACTCACATATTTTCTTCCTTTGGCCCTTCATACGTGCAGGCAGCACCTTTCAGGAGGCAGCACAACATACGTGCCAGAACTGCAGCTGGCAGCTGAGGCAGAAACATAAGGTGAAGTTACCATATGTGTACTGCAGCAAAAGGCTTTTCCTCTAAAGAGTCAAAATTTACACAAAATATGAGAAAAGATAATATAATGCTCATGAATGCTCGGGAGGCAGCTGCCACTTGTGGGTCTTTGCTGTCTCTCTGTAGGGAGGGAGCAGACCTTTAAATCAGTTCACTCCTAAGGACTTAGTAACACGTGAGGGTTTACTATATCAACAAGGACGTACACATTTGCCTACTGTCCACAGCTAAAAGGAGATATTCGCCAGGTAACCTGCTCTGCCAAGATATAGCTGTATCCCAGCCCGAAGACCAGCAACAATGCCTGAGTGTAGCAAATAGAGTAAAGCTCTTATCTACAGCTCTAAATCCATTTATATTCTCACTTGCACATGACTTATGTTGGTTTCAGTGGGTGGCAATTCTACTTCTCTGACAGTATTTTATAATAAGAGATCTATCTAAAGTAAAGAGGGAAATACATTCTGATTCCATCAGTGCACTCAGGATGGAAACAGACTTCCAGCTAAAGACATTCTTGTAGATGTATTTTATTAGTTTGATAGAGCATCAGCAGTAAAAAATGAATATGTGGAATTTATCAATTAACTGACATCAGCCTAAGACAAATCTTCAGCACCTCATGACTGTCTGCAGCAGCTGCCTCCACCTGCAGTGCTGTTGGATGCACTCTGCCAGCTATGCACTAGCTCTTCTCAAGCAATTTTCATGTTTGTGAATGTAAATATTTTTATTCTTAATTCTTACGTGCAAAAGCTTTTTTAAATAAGCAAAAGAAAAAAACATGCCAAGTTGTACTTGTGTTATTTTTCTTTTTATGGCTTTTCCTTATAATGCCAAAGTACCACACATTTATTTGGTTTGACCCAATTAAGCAATGCATGAAAACCTACTTCACTGAAGTTCACTGATGCCAGCCACTGCTGCAAATGACAAACACAAGGACTTATGGTTACTGCTGCACACTGAAATGTAATCAAAGGCTGAATTGTAAAAACATAAAATGAAAAATGCAGCTGTCCTCCAAAAAGAACTTACTACTGGTTAGGAATTACATTACATTCCTCTAAATACAAGCACAATACATGTACCGGAGAAACTGTAAAAGGTAATGAGCTAAATTACACAGGGAAGATCAGTCCTTAAATAAGGATACAGTACTAATGTACTGTTTACAGGCCCTGGAAATGGTATCTTAAAATATTGAAACTCTAGCAGAAACTAGCAGAAACAATGGAATGTATAATACCAGGATCTAAACACGACATGCTTACACCCAAAGCCTCATCATCAGCATCAATGAATGTCTGAGGGCATCAGTGAGAAAACTTTGCTGCTTTGTAGTTAGGAACTCATTCTTGAAAAGCCACTCTCCCTTTCCCAGCTCCTTTCCACCATTTCTTGCTAGTGGACTGGCAAATGGAAGAGATGTTGATGTCACTTAAACATCTTCCTGCGTAATTTGCAGGTGCCATAAGGCTTGTGCCCAACGAACAAATGCACCTGCATTTACCTGCAGCCGTAAAACTGAGGCCTCCGTACAGTAAACTGCTTACTTTCACAAAAGATAAACCTCCTCTGGGTGTCCTGTCCTATGCAAAGCTCCACACTCCTCTTTAATTTATTTCTGTCCCTTTACTCTAAGCTCCAAGGACTGTGCCGGGAGTGAATATGCTTGGTGACATGGGACAGTGACTTCATCACCACAGAACATGCTGAACAGCACAAATATCCCTTCTTAACAGCAACAGAAAATTTCCTGCTATGCAAGCAGGGTAAGGAGAGGATGGGATGTCAAGCTGGAGTATTGCCCTTTGCACCTCACCTCTCTGCTTGGCCAGCGTAAAGCACACAGTCAAAAGATGACAAGCACCCCAGAGCCTGGGATGCCAGAGACAGTGTGCAAGACCTGTGGTGTGCCACAAAGAACGGCATCTGCCAATACAGCAGATATATCCAATATAGCTCTGGATGAACTTTCATGTTTAAACACAGATTCACAGACAGTCACAGCCAGCCATCCACAAGAGTAAAAAAGTTACCCCCAAAGGAATGAGATGGGCACCATTGCAACAGAAGCATATTATTAAGAAGTGGAGTTTGCTATTCTTTCTCTTTTAAACACTTAATAGTAAACTGTTTAAGTAAAACTTGGGCTTCTGTCTTCTGCTTCGCTTGAAATTCTTTGTAGGAGGCATGAATCACGCAAGACATGTGAACCACCGTATCTGGAGGAGTAGCTCTTGGCTTTCCAACTCGCAGCACAGAAAGTAATGATAAGAATATTGGCAAAGGCTACAAGCAGGCTTCTGGGACTGTGACTATCTAAACTTGAAATGGGGTTAGTGCCTGCCTGTTCTCTCCTTTGTGTATGCATGGATTCACCACTTCTGAGACCACTTCCATTATCCAGCCGTGCCATTATTGATGACAGTGGAAGTCAATTGAGAGGAATATCTCAGAAGCCCTTCACAATTCTGTGGGGCTTTCCCAGGGGATACACAGCATTACTGTTACAAAGCACCAGGGATGTGCTCAGTGCTTTCCTTTCCCCAAAGGGTTTAGTCATACAGGATTGCAGATAGGGAGAGCACTGAGCCAGCTTAGGGCTGCTGAGCATGCTGCTTTGCTAATTGTGATTCAATGACGATGAAATAGGTGCTATCTGTTGGTCAACAGCAGTGCTGTGGCCAACACACACAAGCATATATTGTGCATACAACAGGTCACCTTTCTCTCCAAAGACTCCTCAGACTCATGCCAGCTGCTGTTTCTTTCACTGGTTCTGGTTTTTGCTGCTTTTCAAAGCAGCTCTAGAGGGTGCTGACATGAGCCACTGCTCTTGGGCAGCAGCAAGAGCTACCAAAAGCCCTAGAGAAGGCTCATCAGCCAGCAAAGCAGCACTCCTGGGGTCCCAAGGAAGGATCCTGCCAGGATGTAGTCAGGTTGTGTGGTCCAGGCAAACATGTGGCCTTGCAGGAAGATTGAGGGGAGGCGTCCCAGTAAAATGATGCATTGCTGGACATACAGGAGAAAATTCTGGTTAGTTTGGAGGGGGTTTAAGTATTAATGTCTAGGGAATTTTACTTCTGAGCCAAGCGTGGTCCGACTAAGTTTTTATAGCTTCTCCTTGTAATGCCAAAGTACCATGCATTTATTTGGTTTGACCTAATTAAGAAATATATGAAAGCCTACTGGGGTCGCTCTAATTTTGAGCTAGTAAGGAACTGCAAAGAGAGATCCCTGCATCTCTGAAAATATTTAAATCTTACATTGGATGTTGTCACCAAAGCAAAATCAGAATCTCTGAACAGTATTGAACAGTATTATCCAATTTTCCATCTTTATTTCTCTTTGTACTGGCATTCACAGCAGAAATGCACAACAGTATTATACCCGTCTTTGGCTGATAATGAACAATCCACTAGATAGATATATAGCTGTCACTTTGCTTCTAGGATCCATGGCACATACTGAAAGGACATTACAAGGTTTCAGAATTGTGAGTTTGATATATGTAAATGTTTTTAAAGTTTTACGGACAATGGAAATTCATTCTGTGAGCTATACATCAGTAGACTGGTGTCAGAGAACATATTAGCTTTCAACCATTTTGGCATGCCATTCTCCTAGTGACGTAGCAAAGAACTTGGTAAGCAGTCAAGCAGCTTCTAATCTAATTTACAACAGGTCCTTTGACACAACCGCAAACTGAGAACATCCCAGTTAAAAATAGCATATGGAAGTTCATTTCCCAGTTAGTTTGGTGACATACAGGAATACTAAACAGCAGGTTTCCTGATTCTGCTCTGGATTAGATGTATCAATAAATTTCAATAGAAACAATTTTGGGGAAGATTTTAAATTCAAAATCACATATCCATGATCTACCCTAAGATTTGTTACAAATGTGAGTCCTCACTTATTAACCTTTATATCACAGCATATCTTGGTATCTTGGTATTCTTCTCTGTCATAATCCTGTCAGCTGTGCAAATTTGAATGACTTTATCTTCAAGTGGCAGTTATATCAAAATTCACTAATTTCATCATCAAAAATAAAAGTCAGTAATTTCAGTCAATCTTTGCATTGTTCAAAATCACACTGACCAATTACACAGCAATGCTTTGTCTAGTGCTGATTATAATTTTGTGCCTCCATTATGCAAAGTGGATCATACAATAGTCATCAGTCGCAGACTTTCCTTCTCCCCAAACCTCTCCTGAAGAGTGTTAGGCAATTACCCTCCTATCATGCTTACATTGTCTGACAGTAAATTACAACTTTCACTACGAAAAAATGATAAAAATATCATTGCCTGGACCAGATTCACAACTCTCGATAAATCCCATGAAGACTGAATCACTGTAAACCAGAAATGGAGTTGCTCCTTCCAGCTCCCATGGTGCTGCAGGACCACAGCACACACCACTCCATGGCTTGAGGTGGAGCACTAAGAATAAGAAACTCTCCCCTCCTCAACTACCATCAAACTCATGGGAAGAGCTTTAAAGATGGAGATGCACAATGAAAACAGCTTGGTTTTACACCAAGAGTTACACTTACTTACAAAATCCCAACGTAAAATTGAAAGAAGCTTTAGTAGGACAGGGATGTGTTTACGTGTACTTTAAAATCACTGCTCAGGAAACCAAGCCCAGTGCAAAATAAAGTCTGAGTTTCAGTGAGATCTTTGGCAAAAATTCAGTACATTTGAGCTAGGACCTAAACCCATTAGTGGTCTAGTTTCACACACACTTAGATTTTAGGCTGTAAATGTCATGCAGCTCATGCAGTCATTAGTCATCCCTATGCACAATACATACATACAGAGGCAAAATGAATGTGATTGCTGACTTACAGCAAAGAGCTCTTATGAACGCCTATCTGAACATTAATATTGAAAACAGTATCATTTATAACATGGGATAGCAGAGTAAATTGGTTTCAATATATATAGCAACCTCTCAAACTTTTTTTCCTACAGCTGAGGTAGAACCTCTGCTGACATTTATATAAATTCACTTTTTTTTTTAAAAAAATCTTGGTCATTTTTCTTGCTTCTTGAAGAGTCCAGATAAACAGGGACTGAATGCTGAAATGCTTTAAGAAAAGCAATTGACATAAGATTTCCAGCCCTGGGTTGAAGAATGAAAAGGGCTGGAACACCAGATTAGCATCCAGAGGCTAATTCCCTGCCTGCAAACATGAACACAGCTCCACTGGGCAGAGAATTTGCCCCCCAGTCCTGTGACTGCTGATCCAAATGGAATGTGTTCTCCTACTGTCTACTGCAGAAAAGGCTTGACAGTACCTTGCTCTTGCTTTTGCAAGCTCACAGCTAAAAGTGAGATAAAAGACCACACCAGAAACCTTCACGTTCCGGTTTATCTTTACAGCCAAAGCCGCACCGTTGGCTACTACCTCTTTCTGCCATGTCACGTCCTCTCCCACAGTCCTTGCATATTCGCTGCCCTTTAAATGACTCATCCAATTCTCCATCTGGAAAGAACATCTCCTTCTTTGTATTCTTCTGAGTAGGGCTAATAAACTGCCTGAGTCATCACCATTTTTCACATGGTCTGGTCTTAATGTTTCAACACTCCAGTTTAGACAATATCCACTTGGAGGAGTTCTTTGCTCAGCAGCAGGAAAGAAAATAACTTGACTCCCTAATGAAAACCTCGAAAACATCCCAACTACTAAAGGGTAATGAGACATGGCCCTGATTGATTGCCTAATAACCTTTATCTAGATACTAACGAATGTAATAAATTGTGGGATTTATGGGTAGCCCCTGCTCAGAGACCATCTTTTAAAGCACCTACTTGGAGAACACTAAGTTGTGACGTGACTTCCAGCTTCAATTTCACTGGAAAAAAAAAGGCCGGTGTAATGTGTAGACTTGAACTGACAATCAATCAGCTGAGATGTTAAAGTGAAAGAGTCTAGAGGAATAAATTAGCATTAAGTAAAGTTCGAGTATTATTGGAAGAAAAAAACCCTGTATTTAAAAGTTCAGGCATACTTTGGAGATCACAAGGGTCAGCCTGAGTAGTAATATGCTTTTGTCATTATGGCTATGTATTACAATATTTGATAATTAATTAGTGTCTTAAAATCAAGTCCCAGGCAGAAAATCTTTCTAGCATGTCAGAACTGATTGTAACATTTGCAAAAAAAACTCAAAGCAACTTAGGATACTAAATCCCAGCTCCAAAAGTTACAATTTCTTCAATCCAGATTTCCAAAGGTATTTACATACCTAACTCTCATGTAAATCAATGTTCTGACTATAAGACTTTATAGCTGAAGTGCTTCCGATATTACTTAGACTTCCCAGATTTGGAAAGTAGGACTTTCAGGCTTGCTAGTTTTTGTTTGCCACATAAACTCTTACCTCTTGTACTTGATTAAGAGATGTGGGATAAAAGCAGGGTAACCTATACAAAGCTTCTGTTTGGATTGCCAGTTCTCATATTTGAGGACAGAAACCAAATCCTTACCATTTTTTGTGTTACTTGGCATCTCCAGGTCTATTTTGTTCCTCAACTTCATCAGGGCAGGAACCTGTGGTCAGTTTTTAAGGGGCTTTTGTAGCTAGAGGACTCCTCCTACATACAAGCCTGATCTATGCCTTTCTCCAATTCAGGTAACACAGGCAAATCTCAGTGTCAAGTTGCAGCTGGTCATCACACATGCCAGGAAGGTACAATGTGTTCTGGCCCTTTCCCCTCCAGCTCAAGGACACTGGCCATGCCAGAGGAGCACCTGGCAGCTCCCTCAGGCAATGGGCTCTGCTCCAGTCTCATTAAGAAAGCCGGTGGGTAGGATGAATCCAGCAGGATAAAACTGGGTCTAAAATGCTTGGGAGTAGACTGATGGTAGCAGGGAATCTCACAGCGAGCCAGAACACAGGCCATGGCTCTTGACATGATACACTAAGAGCAAGCGTTACCCCGTGATTGCTGTGAATAGATTCGCTGTATCTGGGGAACAGTTTAACATTAGTTACTTCCAAAAGAACATCACTTGCAGGATGTTCATTGCAAAAACAATTTTTCCCTATTCTTTACAAATCTGAGATGAGTCCTAAGAGCTCCCAGGAAACTGAAACATCGCATATGAAGGCAAGAACAGTAGCATCAATAAAGCCTATTTACAGCAGCACTTATGAATCATCAGTGCTTCATACTCATTTTGATTGTGCAAATATTAATAGCCTTTTACTTCTCTTTATACTAGCAACGCTTGCCACCCAAAATCAATGTCAGTACAAATGAGCAATGTACAAGAGAAAGTTTCCAACATTGTCTTCATTTTAAGATTCCAATGTTGGTTTTCCAACTTTCAGAAAGATTCAATATAAATCGGTAATATCTTTGTGGCAATATCAATGCCCATTGATTATAAATATTCACAGAAACAGTAAGAGAAAGCTTTACTTTTCCAGAGACAATTGACTCTTGTAGAATTTACTAATCTGTACTATAGACCATCTAGTTTTTATTCTTTGAGAGACAGCATTTAAGTCTTACCAGGTGATGGGCTCTGCATGCCTGCCCATTCCTGTGTTAGGAAGATCAGTGTTTCAGATGCTTTATGTGGTGATAACAAACAACGTCTGCTCAAGACTGCAGAGAAAGCCACAATCGCTCTGTAGCGATGATTTATGAGCAAAGTGCAGTCATGCAGGCTCACCAGAAAGCATCTCTCAATGTGCAGCACTGACACTCTATTAGAAACACCTCTGCTCATACCCTGGTTTTCCTGGTCCCTAAAGAACTTAACCTGCAGCTAATCCTGGGTTCAAATGCTGCCACTATAACATTACAGTACCTGCTGCACGAAATCACAGATGCACCTCCAAGACAGGTCTCACAGGCGCAGCTGGGACTGGCAATATGTGAGAAACCCCAAAGCTAGCTAATGTCCGCAAAGTTACAAAGGAGACCTTGCTTAGGAAGGCAAAGCTCATTTATCACTTCTTTTAGAAAGCTGTACCCAAAGGTCCAATTTTTTCCAATTTCCTTTTTCTTTTGAAACCTTGAATAGCAAATAATCTTTGTAAGCCCTGTAAAGTAAGAAAATGTTTCCAAGAAGGAATCTCAGATACTGGTCTGAGTGAATAACACTATTAATATTAATTTTTTAAGTCCCACATTAACATCTATTTCCAGAACTAGAAACCTTAGGTTTTTGACAGGTTTATTTTTTGGAGGCACCCATAATGTACAGATTAAACAAATACAAAAATTATGAAATTTTTTTAGAGGTAAAAATAGAGCTAAGGTTCAATTAATTTTTAAGATACAGATACTGTCCTCTCAGCACTATATAATTCCAAACTGCAAAATGATCTTGTTTATATTTTTCTCACTATGCAGAGAAGGGAGGAATAATAAACAAGTTTTGCATTTTATGTCATCTAAACGCATGCTCCTCCTTCTAAACACAGAGCATAAACGTAGATGTACCACACACTATGACTTCAATTATATTATAGCTTTGTCAAACAACAGAGCTTTAAAATAGTGACACTACCTAACAGAATATGCTCTAACTAAATCACTGCATAATTCTACCAGCACAAATACTATCTCCTTCATCTTCACTCACCCTCTTTGTTAATCTCGTCCACTATACTCAAACCATATTCCACACTATCATTTTCCAAGCTGAGGACTTTGCCTTTTGTTAGTTGCTATAAATTCACTGACCAGGAAATTAAAATGATAATAGAAAACATAAAAAGGCATCATATTAACTAATTAGATGTCCAATCAACTTTTAGCAAAGGGCACAGTACATTTATTTTTATGTTGTTGCTAAATACCAGATAAACAAAACCACTGAAATTCTCTGCATTTCTATTAATTAATGCTCTCTGTGAATGAAAGGAGTTAAAGGAAGCTATCCTGGTATATATATTAAACTGAGGTTCAGTCTTCCTGCCTCATCAAATCTAAAATGATTGATTTAACCTTAACAGCAACCATTAAGTATTAGGAAAGCATTACTGCAACAAGGGAGATACATGTGGGTGCCACCAGTTCAGCGACAGTATGTGCCCTGTATAAATAATAGGCTCAGAGCTAGATTCATCAAAGGGAGAATAGGAAGATGTCTTGAAAGGGAGAGAGGGAAAATGAATTCGATGAATCATGTAAGTGGCAGCCTACATCTTGAGGGAACAGTTCTACATACTGTAATTATGAATGTGTTACATGCAGAGTTTCATCAGGAAATGCTGAAGAGGAGAAAAGAGCTTAGAAACAGCTCGTAGGTGGGTACTCCGCCTGGGTGGTTCCAATTTGGGGCCCGTGAACACTTCCGAACCAGGCTGGGATGGGCCCCAATGGGACTAAGAGTTCAACAACCTCTTCTGCAGGGCATCATCTGGGAGAAGACAGGCAACAGGAGTGCAGATGCACTTTATAAGGGTTATTATCTTGCCACAAAGCTCCTGTTGATCACAGGTCAAAACCGCAGCACCCAGTCCCCCAGCCAGGCCAGTCCTTTGTGTAATTTAGGGGAACTCTTTTGCAGCTTCTTTCCAACTCAAGCGCATAAGGACAGTAAAGCCTTTGCATTTATAGAATAAACCCCACTGAAATAATTTAGAGAACTTATGTCACACAATATTTGTGGAGAATATGATACTAGGCCAGTTAATACTGATGCTGGCTGGACACACGTTCCGGGCGGGGGGGCAGGTGAACAGGACAAGAGCCGCTGTCTGCCATCCCTCCCACGGGACTGATTTCTTCATCACCCAGGTGGCCCGCCGTCTCCCTCTCTTTTTCAGCAGGCCCAGGCTCCCTTCCAGTGTAAATGCATGTGCGCAGCAGGTGGGGAGCACAATCTCTACATTCACAGCCAAGTCCTACCTGGAGTAAGGATCTAAAATTCACTCACAGATCCCCCCAGTTTAGACATATCCTGTGGCTACTCATACTGATCAAGTTATTTGGAAGCTCAAGAGCCACTGAGAGAGAGACAGATGCAATACTATCATATCACTGATTGTGTTATACAAACAGCAAACTACACAGAGTGAGTCCCCACTACAGCTTTCATAGCTGATAATTTATAAGCAACTCACAGAGTGAGTTGTAATTACATACGGCATTCACTGAATAATTTCAAATTAATGAATGTGTTCACGAGTACTTAAAGGCCTTTCACAGATCATTCATACACAAAAAGGGCTTCAGAAGCATGACAAGAACTTTTGGGAAATTGGCTTTCACTGTAAGTGGGGTTTATAGTTTAAATTCTCATTGATGCTTTGCTAAATTAAGAGAAGATTTTCACAACCAGACTTAGATTATACGCTAGGTTGGATTATCAGAGGGTCTAAATAAAGCTCATGCTATTAAAATCAATAGAAAAACACCGTGTTAGATACATGTAGCGCCTAGCTCACTAGCGTGGCAATCCTCTTTAGCCAGAGTCACAGCTCTAGGAGGAAAAGGTTTACAACAACCTCCCTCCACAAACCCCTGCTTAAGCAGCAGCAGCTATTTTGAGAAACTACATTCCATTTTGCCCTGACACTTTCAGACACTGTAGCAGAAAATAAGTTGGGACAAAACTGATTACCAATGAAGTCTAAATAGTATTGTAGGAACAGCCTTTGGCCTTGCAGCCATCTTGCATTCTTTATTGGAGTAGAGAATTAAATTCACGAGCTAGATCACAACATTTTGTCACTACCAAACCATTTCTTCCTGCTACTTGGTTGGGAGGCTATGCCCCATGTTGTTAGATAAACACTTGGTCAAAGAAATTCAATAATATGTAGTTTCTGGAAATGATTATGGTCAAGTGTTACATGCGGAGCTAAACAAGAAAAACTAAAGAAGCTGCAGCTGGTGCCAAACCAGGAAACGGAAGCTCCTTCACCCTTATACCTCCTTCTCTCCTCCAGCTACCCCTGAGAAAGTAAGAAAAATTTGAGGTCTTAAAAGTATTCTGAAGCACTTTCAAAGCTCTTCCAGGTGTTTCCAGAGGCCACTTCTCCTTCGAATTGCGAGGCAGGCTTAGAAAGAATCTCCTAGGTAATTAATTTCCTGACTGCTAAGGAACAATAAAAGTGCATGCAAATTCACAGACCATAAAACATCAGCAAGTATTTTTTAAAGAATCAAAAGACAGGAAATGGGATGACCTACATTTTTAATCTGACTTCTTCATACCCATCTCAGAAAATTCCCGTGCAATAGATTTTAAGGCTCTGCCCAGTTTTTAATTGCTGACAGTTCATGCTAGCCTGCACTGTACGCTTGAAAGTTTGACAGATCATAGAGATTTTCCACAGGTAAAGCAGTGGCTGCTGGAAACACAAGTGCAGCAGCTTCAATTTTAAACCATACATTTTTCTGTTTAACTTAAACGTCCCCTTTTAGCGCAAAATAAAAGAACTGTGCAATATAGCTGACCTAGTTTTTATTAAACTTCAGTGGGATGCCTATCCAGTCTGTGATGAGTTGACATTGACTTGAATCAAAAAGCATGTTGATTTATAATATCTGGATTTAAAGGTGACTGTTTATTGTCACTGCCACACAGATGGCAGTGGACCGCCAGGGGGAGAATATATTATCTTTTAAACAACGTAACAGAAGAGAATAATATTTTCCAAAAACGTAGAAGGCAGCATTTAGGATATATTAGGGATATTTGGTGAACTTACTGCTGAGTAAAATGGGCAAGCTTAACAAAATACAATTAAAAATTAAATATCATGTCATCATGTGTTCAACTTTGTCACCTAAAGCTGATTTAGCCAATACTTCTAAATGAATCATTTTGCCCTTCTTCACTTTTAATATACTTTAAGCATAAGAATACATTGCTCCAGGTTTCATAGGCATTGCAAGCTGAGCCATTGCTATCCCAGATGTCTATAAAGGGCTGACAGAATTCCTGATTCAAATTGGAGTATGTTGTTAGGTCTGGCCTAAGTTTACATTATGACGAGATCCAGCAGAACTGCAGTACAAATCACTGATAGGAAAAGTACATGGCAAAAGAAATTCCATTTATCACCACTTCTAAAAATAATCATGAAAGAGAAGTCAGAGGAGATAGTGAGCATTTTTCTTTGCTTTCCTCAATTTTTCTTTTAAGCTGTTAACCCATCCCAGACTAGAAGATGATATTCAAGCCCTCAAAAAAACCACTAAGTATACAAGATGACAACGCTGTTCCAGATGAGCTGGAATTTCTCCCTAGGAGAGGTAAAGCGGGGGCACAGCAGCACACCAGGCTGACCTGATGATGCAGATGAGGTGGCTGTTGCCTTCTTCTTGCCACATGTCACAGAGTGGGCACCTGGCTAGGAATACTAACCAGTTGAGGGAAGAGGGTTGCATCCATGCTTCCTTCAGAAATCTGCTCCTGAGGCTCAAGAGAAATGTTTCTAAGGCCTAATGAGACTTAAATGTTAGAGAACAGTTTGGGTATATCCACAAATAGCCACTGACCTGGGGTCTGGAGAGCCAGGTCCTTTTAGCATGAGGTACCTTTGGGCCCAAGCAGTACGTACACCTGGAGTGCTGCCAGTTGGTAACCTTTCAATATCACAGAAACAGCCGAGAGGAAACAAGCAATCATCTTTTACACTGAAAGTTCTTCTGCAAGCTGTAATTTTGATATGAAAAAAATACACATTTTTGGAAGCCAGGAAGAAGGCAGAAGAAAACCTATTACACGGATGCCATGATAACTACTCTCCAGTCATTTGGTAAACACGTTCCCAAGAGCACTTGTCATCATCTTTTTCCTTTTCATTTTACTGATCTTACAGTGTGTAGTAAAAGAAACACCTGTGAAAACAAATGCAAGAGTGATTGCACATTCAGTCAGAGAAAGTTACATTTTGCTATCCTGCAAAACCAACAATGATGAAAATTTAAAGCAGGATGGCAGCAAGTGACAGCCGCTGCCGCCTGGTTGGCAGAGCAGCGATTGGTGTCAAATGGCAGAGACACGCCACACCTCTCAGCCAAGAGGTGACCACATCCCACGAATTCACCATGTAATTTGGCAAGTTTGATGATTTTCCTGACTTCACATTCCTTGAAAAGAGGCCCCGAATCCACCTGCACACATTTCTCTGTGTAAATTTACGTATCTGTGTACCCTTCCCATCCCCTTCAAATAATCTTAGAGACAATTTCTTAGCAATGGTGAGGGCTTTGCAAGATCCCTCAGTCTTTGCATATGGATGAACACATGGGTACAGTGACCAAGTAGTCCTCAGTCCACACTCTTAAGCAAGCCCTTGATACATCAAGTATGAAGATATGGAGAAAGAAAACTTGATACCTTTTACTTTCATATAACACACCTGAACTGAAAGCACTGGATCACACTGGCAAAATCCTATCCTAGAGATGCAGCAACTAATCAAAGAAGGAAAGTAATTTTGCAAAGGTCATGTCCAATTCTATCACATCTCCCTGGATTAAATGACAGTATTTGTGCAAACCCTGAATTTAAATCCTACCCTCTTCTTGGAGTAAGTCATGACTACATGCAAAGCTTCCTGTGTTTTAAGAGGAAGACAAAGATAAAATTTGACAAGCATCTAAATGTTTTTTTAAGTAAGAAAGTCTGTGCATATACGTTATGTCTGTTCCTTCATCCTTCTTTAATTTTTTATACCTATAAAGCAAGTCCTTTCCAAGTCTCTTTTTGCTTTGCATTAGCTGAATTTAATTGTAAGTGCTAACTGAGAAGTCTCAGAGTCTCTCAGCTCATTACTGAAACATGCACCAAAGAGTTAAGTAGGCAACTGACATTTTATCATTTTGTACCTTTAAGCTTATTTTAATGAGAACAGATCCATTTTTTTAGTAAATTCATAAATAACTTTCCTCATAATGAATTGCCTCTCCATGAAATTTTAAGACAGATTTGAATTTGCCAGGAGAAGGATGATTTCCTTTGTAATTAACTAATGTATCAAAAGGGATCATTTATAATATCTGTGGTCAACGTCAGTCAGAACTGTTAAAGGGCAGCACGGTAGGGCATGACTAATGAGCACATGATGGAATCAAAACTGACAGACAGAAAAGTCATAAATCTTTAATTTGCATCCTGAATTTCACATTTGAAATGGGTAGTTTGTATCAAAGTGATATGATTTGTGGACAAGCTACAAGCTTGAAGTCAATGTCAAATCTGAAACATGCAGCTGGCCATTCCTCTCTTCAGAAAATGGCTGGAGAATTGAGCACCGATTCTCGTAGTCTCCTTATGTAGCCATGTGAACAGAAAGGCACCAGGACCTATTCCACTTCCATCAGCAGATTTTCTAAAATGTTATGTTTCTCATGAGCGGCCCTGAAAATGGAGGTATTGATTACATAATATACTGAAGTGATGGGTGCTCTATAAATACCTAAGATCGATAGGATTCTTATCCTGCTTATCCTGGACAACAACAGGCTGCATCTCCACTCTAAATATTGACTCTTCTTGCATCTTAGCTCCTCTGCCTAACCCAATTTGTTCCACCCCAGCAACTTCCTTACTCAGTCCTCCCTATAACCACTCTCAAAAGAAGGCTGCTCGAGCATGTCACTTATTCTTATGAAAGTCCTAGCAACTCCTTTCAATGTCTCCCAATCCTTCTATGAATGGTTATGAGCAGATTGCGTTATGTCTTGGAAAAAGAACATTACAGTGTTGACTCAATTCTCTTACTCTAGTTCGAGATTTTATCCCAACCTGTGGTCAGTGATGTAGAGGAAGTCAGCCTGAAAGACCACATCTGCCTTTATGATGTTTCAATATCAAATGGACTTAATCATGGTCATAGTGTGGATGGGATGACTGCGCAATCATGGAGCTACACCATGTCACATGGCCAGACTATGCTCAGGGAAGAAAAAGGGGGCGTAAATCTCATGCTCTCCTCCTCAGATATCACTGTTCTTTTAGAAGTTATGGCTATTGCCATAAGCTATGCATATATTCATTACCAAGCAGCACAGAATAATAGCAGATGATAGAATCATTTGGTTGGAAAAGACCTTTAAGATCTTCAAGTCCAACCATACCTGTCCACCACTAGACGATGTTTCTAAGCGCCTCCTCTGCCCGTCTTTTAAATACTTCCAGGAATGGGGACTCGACCACTTCCCTGGGCAGCCTGTTCCAATGCCTGACAACCCTTTCGGTGAAGAAATTTTTCCTAATGTCCAATCTAGACCTCCCCTGGTGCAACTTGAGACCATTTCCTCTCGTCCTGTTGCTTGTTACTTGGGAGAAGAGACCAACCCCTCTGACTCCCCCCTCCTGCCAAACAGCTATAAGGTCTCCCCTCAGCCTCCTCTTCTCCAGGGTGAACACCCCCAGTTCCCTCAGCCATTCCCCATCAGCCTTGGGCTCCAGACCCCTCACCAGCTTTATTGCCCTTCTCTGGACACACTCCAGCCCCTCCATGTCCTCCTTGGAGTGAGGGGCCCAAAACTGAACCCAGCATTTGAGGAGCGGCGTCACCAATGCTGAGTACAGGGGGACAATCACTGCCCTGCTCCTGCTGGCCACACTATTCCTGATACAAGCCAGGAAGCCGTTGGCCCTCTTGGCCACTTGTGCACACTGCTGGCTCATATTCAGTCAGCTGTCAACCAGCACCCCCAGATCTCTCTCTGTCAAGCAGCTTTCCAGCCACTCTTCCCCAAGCCTGTAGCGTTGTATGAGGTTGTTGTGACCTGAGTGCAGGACCCACCAATTAGCCTTGCTGAACCTCATACAATTGGCCACAGCCCATCGATCCAGCCTGTGCAGGTCCCTCTGCAGAGCCTTCCCACCCTCAAGCAGACCAACACTTCCACCCAGCTTAGTGTCACCTGCAAACTTGCTGAGGGTGCACTTGATGCCCTTATCTACGACATTGATAAAGACATTAAACAGAACTTGCCCCAACACTGAGCCACTTGTGACTGGCCTCCAACTGGATTTAACTCCATTCACCACCATCCTTTGGGCCCAGCCATCCAGCCAGGTTTTTACCCAGCAAAGAGTATGCCTGTCCAGTCCATGGGCAGCCAGTTTCTCAAGCAGAATGCTGTAGGAAACGGTGTCAAAGGCTTTACTAAAGTTCAGGTACACTACATCCACAGCCAATCCTTCATCCACTTAAGTGGGTCACCTTCTCATAGAAGGCAATCAAGTTAGTCAAGCAGGATCTGCCTTTCATAAACCCATGCTGACTGGGCCTGATCTCCCTGTCTATAGATCTATAGAGCAAAAAGATGCTGAGGTCCTGATATCCATGATATGGCTATTCCAGGGTGTTTCTTCCACTTCAGACTAGTTGTAGTCTGGTCCCGTAGACTGAAAGCCCTTTTGCACTTGGAGTACTTCAGCTGTGCTCCCAGAATATGTCTTCTAGTTTTGTTTCATCCAGGAGAAATCCACTTCACGTGCTTTGACACTGCTCTTTCTAACCAAAGTACATATAGAGATATCACAAGTAGACTAGCTTCAAAACACACTCCTTACCCAAACTAAAACCACTTAATGTAGGCACCCCCCCCCCATCTGCCTCTTACCCAAAGATGCCTTCAAAAGAGGAAGATGGGCCCAATCTCACCTTCATACACATCACATCACTGAACTCAGTGAATGCCAAAAGGTCTGAGAGCTGGCTTCAGTGTTAACATGCATACCTGAACACAGTAAGCCATGCCGTATGCAGGACAATTCCTTTGTCCAACCAACAGAGGCTAAGAGGCAGGGCACGGTGCTGTGTTCATCCAGGCTCTGACCAGCAGCATGCATCTTCCCAGCTGGGCATGAAGTCATGCTGTGTCCATTCCTGGCTGCCCAGAGAGCTGCAGACAAAGCAGCAGGGGAAGCGTAAGGGTCATAAGAGGTGGGTCACACATAATGGTAGGAAAAAAGGGTAACAAATATAGCCTCATACTGAAATCAGACCAAATAACTTTTATAAGCCAAATTACTCACGTGAGTTAGTTAGGCCTGAGCAAGATCTATTGCACTGATTTGGTTTCTAACACCACAGAAAAGGATTACAAATTAATACAAATATTGAAAAAAAGTCTCCACATCAATTCTTTATATAGCTTTGCTTCTAATACTTCTTACCCCTTATCCAACCTGCCCACTCATTCCTGTTTTTTCAGAGTCTTGGCAGAATGCAACCTTACTATCACAGTCAATACTACTATTAATAATGAAGTGTGACACACCATCCAGATCTGACTAATGTCTTTCTGGCATAAAAGTTGTTTCTAGGACCACATGGTGCTAGGCTCAGCCTACATGCAGCTATAGAGGCTGGACAGAGATGTTCAGAGCTTTGCACACCATATGGAATGAGCAAAAATTAACCAGGAAGCACACGAAAGGGCTAGGAACACTGCCAGTATTTAGAGAAGGCATTCCATCAAGTTTGGGGGATGCAGCGAATGAAGGAGAAAGACTTTTTGGATCAAGGCCTTTTGTATTACATAGCAAGGGCTCCTTTTGGCTGTGCTTGCCTTAGAGGTAAAATTTTGGTTATCAGCTGCCACTTTGTGTTTAAAAAGCAATCGTTCAATCATGATTTCTACACACGGATAGCAAAGCTCACCCAACATGAGGGTTAAATAAGGTCTGTGATGCAAGAATTCTACTTTGTCAATGTCAAGAGACTACCCTTAATATTAAAGCAAGGATTTACTCCTAATGACAGCAGCTTGCGTACATGGCAACATGCTGTATTTATGAAGCTCTTTTACAAATATCCTCAATGGTTCCAAGCTGGGAGCAATCTAATGGAAATGTATTCTACAATCTACATGCTAAATCATCTTTCTGAAGGTCATGTTTTTCCACCTCATTGTGTTTCAGTCAGCTCCTGGTAGATGGCCATATTTCCCGAGACACAGTGCCACAGAAAGTGAAATAAGGGGAGCATTTCGGCCTATACTCAAGAATATTTTTGCTTTCACATTTTGCTTTAACATTTAACTGCTTGGAGTCTTACATAGGGCAAGTAATAATGAGGCTTGTAAGGAGCACTCAAAAAAAGAAAAATACAAACAGATGTATTTGCTGTATTACCCTCCAGTAGAAGACAGTTTGTTACCTGTTTTTGGTAGTGTGACGACTTAGTTCAGTGCTAAGGAACCCAGCAACATTTTTGAGAGGAAGGATGTCTATCTGCTCTTTTTTCGTTTCATCTTTATGAGCCTGCTGAGTGACAAAGAGCAAGAAAGGATTTTAAATTCCTGTACTTAATACTCATTTAAGGACACAGTATTTAAAACATTCTGTAGTTCAAAATCAAATCTATGTCAACTTGGGCTTAAGATACCAGATTTTCATTTACAGCGTCTGTATTTCTCACTGTAGATCTTTATAATCTATTCACCATTGTCTCCCAAAATGTGATACATTGTGTGAAAGACCAAAAAGACACACTGATTTTTTTTATTTTTTTTTAATTTTGTCTTTTCAGTTCTAAATAAAACAATGTTACATTAAGGCTGATTCAAAACCTCTGGTAGTCAATAGATACTCTCTATTTATAACTTGGATCAAACAAAACTATTTGCAAATCATGCTGAATTAACTGAATTATTTTGGTCTAAACCCAGAAGTTTTCTATTTTTTAAAGTAAAAATATTATTTCTAATGGCTTCAAAAGATAGTGTTTATTTTTTTGTGTGTCAAAATTGAGCCTGCACTTAATTCCAGTGGTTTTTTTCTATTAACAACTTTTTTGTGTTTCAATCATTTTGCAAGCCAAAATATCAGTTGCTCATACAGCTCAGGGTACATCTAATCCTATACAAACCCAAAAGAAAGATGTCATATTTTCCGTAACAGATAATGTCTCCTCACAGAACCATAACTACACATGCATATGACTGTCTGTGTGATCACTAAATCTAATACAATCCAACTTAATCAATTCAGACAGTAATTAATGCCACTTGCTTCCCTCTCTGCTGAAAAATTCATCAAACTGTACATCAGAAAACGTGGTCTCAGAATCACAGAAATGTTTGTTGGATGGGACCTCTGGAGGTCCACTCATCCATGTTGGGATTATCCGATACATTCGCTCTCATTAAATAATATCTGAAGGCATCTGCCGGTGGGATAACATACCTCGCAACATGAAAACTATGGCCAAAACTGGGCCCTAAGTAATTGTACTGAAAGTTCTTCAGCTAAATTTAGTCAAACACCACTTTTGTCTACAATGTACCTAACTCTCTGTTTGCCAAATACATTTATCTATGGATTTGTCTACATACTTTTTAAATCCCAGCACTACTTCTAATCTTAGCAGTGCAATAGATGATTGTCACTGCATTAATTAACATACTACTGCCCCTTATCCAAGCATGGGAGAAGGGTAGCTGAGAAATCCACCCACACAAACAAGAGAAGGGACTAAGTGACCTGACAGGCTCTCTCCATCTCCAAGTCCCATGCTTAAACCCTACCCCGCCAGCAAACTGGTGACGTCCACTGAACAGCAGACTGCTCATCGCAATGAGGCGAACCACAGAGCCCAGCTGTTTCTGATCTAAATCAGAGACAACAGTGAGCACAATGAAGGTAGGTGGCTACAGAAGGCTGCTAGAGAAACACCACAGTGAATGCAAACCTGAGATGCATTTGTCTTGCTACAGAATAGCTATTCTGAAGGTACTTCTACATATCTGTCCATTTTCCAGTTGTGACTGAGGTATCACCACAATGTATGTAGATATACCCAGGTCAGCTTTAACATAGCTAGCTCAGGTAGCAATGTCAGTGAGGATGTCTCCAAGCAATTAATGGATTTCAGTGCCAGGGTCCCTGGCAGGTTTTGTGTGGTTCATACCAAAGCATGGTCTTCCCTGCTCTGGGGAACCCATGGCATCTCAGTGAAAGCTTCCCCGGGTATGCCACCTACATGCACCCAGACACACATGCTTCTCACCTGCAGCATAAGCAAACACAGTTTGGTTTCATGATCCAGTTCTACAGATTTGTCAAACCTTCACAGCCCAGCAGAAAGTCATGCATGACTCGACCACAGTACACCATTCTAGCTGAGCACAAGTTGCTGGCAACTAGGCCATGTTATAGGTGAGATTGGTCTAGGTGAACAGTAGGGTCTCAGCTGAGCTTCAAATACACAAATTTATTACTGTAAGTATGTGATCAGTTAATAACAAATTCATGATTCCGATGCTTTTAATGCAGTTCCAAAGGTTATTATCCCTTTGCCATCTATGATTCATTTTGCCTCTTAATTCAATAATCTATTTTTAAAATCCAACAAAAAGCCCTGCAATCATGAGCACCACAGGTAGACTACATTTTGAGTAGAAGAATACAACCTGTTATTGCTCTTAAATTTCCTACTTTTTCACTTCAAGACTATCATAAACATTTTAGAGAAAAATGCCTTCCTAAAATCCATAAACATGAGATTTTGCACCTATCTCCAAAGTAATTTTGCAATTGTATTGCTACGCTCTTTAATTGTAATTGATTGTGTCCAATTTTCCCTGAGAATTTAACCCTAGGATTCAGCTCAGTTACTCTATCTGAGTGACCTTGACTACATAAGATGCGACAGTTGTTGTTGAAATTGAACAAAATTGGCTCCCTCTTTTGAATGTTTTGAAAGATTAAGTGTGAAATTGCAGATTGAATATCAACCAGAGTAATACTGTCCTGGTTTTGGCTGGAATCATTTTCTTCCTAGTAGCTGGCATAGCGCTGTGTTTTGGGTTTAGTATGAGAATAATGTTGATAACCCACTGATGGTTTCGTTGTTGCTAAGCTGGGCTTACACGCTGGTTGAGGACGTTTCAGCTTCCCCTGCTCTGCCAGGGGCACAAGGAGCTGGGAGGGGGCACAGCTGGGACAGCTGACCCCAACTGGCCCCAGGACTATTCTATACCATATGGTGTCCTGCCCAATATAGAAACTGCAGGGAGTTGGCCGGGGGCAGCGACCACTGCTCAGGGACAGGCTGGCCATCAGTCAGCGGGTGGTGAGCAATTGCATTGTGCATTGCTTGTTTTGTGTATTCTTTTACCATTGTTATTATTTTCTCTTCCTCTGCTGTTTATTAAACTGTCTTTATCTCAGCCCACGGGTTTTACTTTTTTCCAATTCTGTCTCCCATCCCACCACAGTGGGGAGGGTGAGCAAGCAGCTCTGTGTTGCTTAGTTGCCGACTTGGGTTAAATCATAGAATCATAGAATGTTTTGGGTTGGAAGGGACCCCTAGAGGTCATCTAGTCCAACCCCCCCGCAGGAGCAGGGACACCGCTAACTAGATCAGGCTGCTCAGAGCCCCATCCAACCTGGCCTTGAATGTTTCCAGGGATAACAAATACTAAGGTCATGCAAGTTAAATCAGTTACATCTGAGCACTCAGGATGCAATCAGGTAGTAGATGCATTAAAAGCTTTTACGGTGTTTTCTTTAATCCAAAAAGCACTTTACTTTTCTGAAGAAATGGAGAACAGCACAAGGAAAACACCAGCTCCATGAAGCTGTTAAGGGTATTCGCTAACCACAAACTGCCAAATACCCATACCATAGTTTAAAAACTAGTTAAAGAAAGTTGACATCTATTATGCCCAAACTGCCAGTTTTAATCTCTAAAAAAAAAATTATCACTTAGCAACAGCTTGAACAACAGCAATAGCAAGAGCCAAAACCTGCATTCCCGAGGCAAGTTCTAGCTTTCATATGCCGGTAAGGAAGTTACAGTAGGGCACAGGGAAACCAGGGCATTTAAGGGATAAACACAGAGAAAGAAATAACCTTCACTGCAACACAGACATGCCCAAGTAGCCTGTAAATTAAATAGCTGTGCTAGAGAAGCAATCTGATCACAGCAGCACAGAGCTGACTGTTTGCTCTGCCTTGTTGGACCATAAAGCCAAAAGGATTTGGGCAGGAAGCGGATGGACAGTGTGTAGCATAAGGGAAGTCCTTACGCTGTTACACACCTTTTCTTGGATTTGGTCCTCCTGTATGTCAAGAACTTCTTTTCCCTAGTACAACTGGCACTATATTGATCTCTGTTGCCTTGCATGTTGAGTAGAACAAGGTTAAGACTGCCTGTGAATCCCTAAGCAATGCTGTGTACATCCTAAATCCTGTTCCCACTAGTCTGGGTTACCCAGATTTCTTTCAAGCCTCACCAACAAAACATAGAGGTACAAAACAAAGAATTCTCCAAGGTGCCACCTCTTTCATTCACCTTCCCCGAACATTAATTCCTTACCACCTGCCTCCTTGGCAGGTCTTCCACAGTGCTTTGTTTTGGGGAACTTTTTGAGAAGGATCCTTGAGCAGTGGGACTGGGGAGGCTTCCCAGTTGCCATGACAACTACTTTACAAGCCACGTTGTTAGCCAGAGGAACGTGTGCTGTCTTTGGAGAGAAATCTAACCCAGCTGCACCTTGCCTTTTCTTTTTCCACAAAAAGAATTAATGTCTAGTCATCCAGGGGAGCGAGGCTCCGAGGGCAGGCAGGGCAACCCCTCTCACGCAGCTCTCAGCAGGATGGCAGCTGCTCCATGTCCCCCCGAGCTTTCCCTCTGACTTCAGTAAGGCTTAACTGAACCCCCGTGTCACTCTCCAAGCTAACAAATCCAAACTACTACACGTTCAGACAAGACAACATAACACGATGCAGAGATTTCCTTTGACCTCAGATGAAGTTTCTGCATTATCTGGATCAATAAAATCAATACTAAATAGCATAACCAATTCGTGCATATCTCTCCTCTCAAGTTTTATATTTTATATGTTTCACGCAGATCAAGAAGTTCCTGCTAGGTTTGTTCTCCCCTCTGACGTTTTCTTCTATCTTTCTCCCATCAGAGCTATAACATAAAGCTCTTTGGGTATTAAACCTGATGCCAAAGAACATAAAGCTGGAAAACTCCTTGCTCTAAAATCAAAACCATTTGGTAAGGAATGGTAATCCTTCTTAAAGGCAATACGAATAGAGTGCAGCGCGCTCAAATTCCTCAAGTTTCTGCAGTTATTTCAGCGAAGTCTTCTTACATTTAATTTCCACTACAGAATTTCTTGTACCACACAGCTCCAACAGTATATGTTCTGTCATTGGCAAACAACATGACATTTTTGTAAATAAATCCTTAGATTCAGTCTGATGTCCTAAAAATACTTCAGCCGAAGCAATCTTATTCTGAAAATAGTGTAGGATAGACTTTCAAAAATCAAAGACTATCAATATCTGCAGATAATAAAACAATAAATGGCTGGTTATGCATATGACCCAGCTGATAACCTAACACAAAGGGCCATAGTTCCCAGCTGCTGGACACCAGCACTGGCAATTAGATGGCTTTTGCCACCAGAGTTCCCAAGTTGCACACGATCTTCACATACCTGTCCTCACAGCATCCATAGCAGTTAGCAATAAACGCTGGAGTCCTTGGGCCCTTGTTTACATCAGTGCAACCTCGTTGACTTAACTGAGCACCAACAGAAGGATTCAGCACAAAATCGGCACATACTAAGTTCAGCTGTGCTTTCCGTGCCAGGTAAGCCTGTTCAAGTAGCACCAACAGTATCACTAAGACATAGGAAATAATAGTAAGAAGAAAAAAAAAAAAAAACCTTCTGGTGCGTTTAAATTATAGACCGAAGGGAGTTTCCATAGACAAAGAGTGCAAAATAATTTACAGGAAGCCAGTATTTGCTTGAGATATTTGCCTGACAAACATGCTATTTCCTCTCAACCCTGCTAAAATCCCAGCAGAAACAGGATTATGAGCAGCTCTTCCATAACAAACATTGTCTATTACAAATAGTTAACATGCAGGAAGTGGACCAGGCTTTTTCTTTTGATTAATTGAAAAACAGAAGTATGAAAAATATGTACTCTCCAAGTAGGTCAATTACTTAAAATACAAATAAAGGGTAATATTGAAAAGTGTTTATTATATAATATAGCACCTATGGCCTATTGTGAAATTCAAAAAAGTTTAAAAAAATTAGTGTAAAAAGTTAATTCATATTTACTTGCATATGCACAGATGCTTGGGTTTGTATAAGAATTTATTTTTCTTTTTATTAAAATAAAATTCAATATTTTAAAAAGGGATATTTCTTCATTTCTATAAACTCCCAGTAACACTTTCCTTATTGGCTTGTTCCTATGTTAGATTTTATGAATTACTAGTAATTTCATTCTTGATCTCTTTAATTCAGCATGAGAAATGTTCAATTTCTGTAAAGGCGCTTTGACTCAAAATTTATGTAAAGTAGTTTCTGTTTACTGATCAGTGGGTTTTATTTCATACCATTTGTACTCTAATTAGATTTTCTTCCCCTTTAGAACAGGGTTTATGAATTCGTCACAAGGACCACAGGCAGTTGGGAAAACCCCCTTAAGATACACATGGGTTAATTACCATTATGGATGGGTGAACAAATATCAGCTAATTTTCTACCTACATCACGTGCTTGCTGAGAATTCAGATCCTACCTATTTGCCTTGTACCTATGAAGTATTAGGGAAAACAGGAGCAGAAAGCTGGAAAGCTAAACATTAAAGAAAGCATTCATGAAAGAATAAACTACACCCCATGATCTGTCCTGCTTCTGGCTTCCGTAGCTTTCTGCAAGAGTAAGAAGTCGCAGACTTTATCCATAATTAGAAAAACTGTCCGTCGGTAATCTGTGGAGCAAGGCAACTACTTATATTGGCAGTCTGTGGATTTATCTTCCTCCTGCCACCCCCCAACTTCAGTAAATAATAAACCGCTTTTAGCTCTCTTCTCCTACCTTCAGAGCATGCCAGAATTTTTAGGAAGTGCCATTTCCTTACTACTGTGTAATTTTCTGATATTTCACAAAAGGATCAATACCTGCTACATAGTCTCTAGACTATCATTATTTCATCTTTAAGAAAAGGATCCCCACTAAAAACATTACACTGCCAGATCACACACTGGACTTTCCTCCTCCCTAAACACTAGCTTTTAATTCTGGCAAAACTTACAATTCCAGAAGGAACAAAGGATCTTTCTTTCCCAGGTTGCCCTATAGCAAAGAAACTAGAAACAGCAAAACTCCTTCCACTAAAACCGAGTGCCCTGTTTGTTCTACATCACTGCAGTATGTTAAAAAAGTGAACTTCCATTAAGCTGGTTTAATATGAGTGTAACAGCTGAAATCAATGATATTAATTCCTGATTTCTATCAGGTAGCAGCCAGAGGGAAATTAATCTTGTAGCTGAGAACTGGAATGTAAATCTGATTTCCAAAACTTTACACTTGATGGACTGCCTTGGGGGCAAAAATTAGGTGGGTAAATCTACAGTGTTTCCGTTGCAAATTCCCATTGACTTTAGTGGTACTGCACCAAAAACATATGCATAGAAATTAATCACGAATACAGATGTCATAAATTAAACTCCCTCAGAGATTTTATTAGACAAACCAGTGAATTATTTTCCCAGTATTCTTCAATAAAGCTGTAATTAGCAGTATATAGTTCAAAAGATTTTCAATGAAATGCCAGATAATTCTACAACATGAACAGTATTTGCTCCAAAACATGGCAAGTACAATTTTTTTTTTCAGTAAAATCTTTTGCTAACTCCAAAAACTTTTTACCATCCAATATATCCCAGATTGGTTGTGTTAGTATGGATGACTAAAGAGAACTAGAAGGTAAGAAATCAACAAGATTAGTGAAACCTTCACCCTGGTTTATGGTCATTTAGTGAAAGGAACTGCTGCAATTCTTCTCTTTTACTGGTTCTCACATTTATAGATGAGTATGGCAGTTTTTCACATAAAAGGAATGTTCTTTTATGAAAGAAAGAATAAAAGGACCTTTTTCTTCATAGCTGGTAAGAAGGATGTGGAGGATTTCGAATTCTGGAAGAAAGCATTTTTACCAGGCTGCCATTTTTTGAAACAACCAGCTCTTAGGACAGTTGTTGCATCCAGCAGTGAAACAGGCACACCAGGATGAACTATTTTACTCGATCTGCTGGAACTGGGTTGACGACTATAATATGGTAATAAACGGCCAAGTTCATTTCTGAGCACCATAAGAAAGATGGAAAATCAGAAGGAAGCCCATGGATAACTGTATAAATTCCATTCCATTCAGAGACAAAAATGCAAACTCTTCAAAGTGCTACCTGTTACAATTCTAATAAAGACTATAGTTCCTTTAATTTGAAAGGTGCTCCAGTTGTTTGAATTTCCAAGTGAAATTCTTTCAGCTAAGTATTTAGTGCAGATTTAGCAACAACAAGAGGTGGCAAATCTAATTTTTTTAAGCAACTTAACAAAAATTATTTACAGCTGAGAATAAATTTGAACATTTCCCTTCAACATTTTCTAATCCAAATTCAATATTTTTAATTCAAAACAAATTTTATCCAAAATGTTCAAAATCAAAATGCAATGTTTTCTTTTGCAATGTCCTCCTCTTATCAAATATCAATCTGTTTGATATTTGATGAAATATTATCAAATTTTATATTTGACAAAGTCAAGAAGAAACATTTCAGCTTGACAGTATCCACATTTTACTTTTAAATTCATCCAAAATATTGAATGTTTTTGGGTTTAGTTCAACCCAAAATTGCATATTCCCTATTTTGATGAATTACTGGTGACTAGAAGAGCTCAAGTAGTCATCAGCCAAGTAACTTAAAAAAGAAATCCAGTGACAATATCTGTTGTCATTAGCTAAGAACATGAGTATATGCTAAAATGCTTGGATGAATAAAGTTGTCCTTAAATTCTTTGCTAACTCTAGGCTTTAAGAGTAAAATCATAACTAAAACAACTAAGATAACTCTTTCCTCTAGTCTGTACTGCACTGGACAGTTAAAACTACAGGTATTACTTCCTTGATATTTAGCATTCTAAACAAGAACACACACAGATTAATTTACTAGTGCCTACCATACGAAATAGTGGCAACTATTTTTGTACTTCAACAAAAATATTCCGTATTGAACTAAAAGATTAAAGGTATTTTAAACTCTTTTTTAAAACAAACAGGGGTTAAAGAACTGCATCACTCTGAATGGCGCAGATTAACATTGTATTGGCCTTCCGTGTATTTATTGTTAATGGCATTAGACAATGACACTAACGTAACCAGGCATGGTGGGTTGAGCTCACTCCGGAGACTGAAAAAAATGTAATTGGGAGTATAGATTTTCAGCAATACATGCTCTCAGTGTGAGAAGCCAACTGCATGCTCCATCACACTGACCTTTAGGAAAGGAAAGATTTGGAAGGCTTATGGGAATAGTCCTCGGTCTGGTATTTAACTCCTCTAAACACATTCTTGTTAAGCCATAACGACCTTAAATAAATTCATGGTGGGACTCCCTGCTTTATAGTACTGCTTCTTCATTTCCTTTGCCTTGTTTTCATCTCCGTTATTGTTCACTGCTCTACTCATCTGAATAATGATAGATCTCTGCTGAGATGCGAGCAGGCAGTGACAGCAGCAGGGAAAGCCCAGTGTTTGTCACCTGCCTGCGTATCTGTGCATGTACTTCACACAGCAGTGGAGAGGTAACATCTCTGTCACTTGGGTGAACTTGCGGCTCCACAGCACAGTCTGTCACTCAAGCACAGGACAAAGGAAGGGCAGAGAAAAGATTAAAAAAAAAAGATAAAAACTGCCTCTGTGCATCCCCTCGCTCCACTCAAGAAGCATTACACTTATGATGAGCTTTATGGACATAAATACTCTCAAGGAATGCCTATGAATTCCTGCCACTATTAAAGAGCTGGGAAAAATCTCCCAAGGGCTTTGTGGCTGGGATTGCACCCAGTAGAATTATAAAGCCTCATGGGTGTGCAAAGTGTAGGCTCTTGTCTTGGTGGTTTTGTACTTCCCGCCACCTGAAACATTGCCTCTACTTTGTTCCTTCCCTCGTTTTACACTTTGGGATAAGGCAGCAGAACTTCCGAAAGGACCTGCCTGAGTTTTGAAGAATCATCCACTTCATCACGCTGTTCCTCATGGGCCTTAACAAAGGCACATAACCAAAGAGGTACTGTTGCTTTGCTTTTTCCTATCAGTCTTCTCTGATTTTTTTCCTTTTTATGGCTTTCAGTAGCATAACCTTGAAGAGTCTCTTCATCTTTAAGCTGATTAAAAATATTTTTCACACCCAGTAAGCAAGATGTGACTCCATGCTATGTGTACTTAATGGAAGAAATATGCTTTACATGCTTCATTAAGTTATTTGTGAAATTGCATTAGTGCCATTCCATTAGTATACCTCTTTCAGCTACATCTGTGGCCTGTTTTTGACAGGCAAATTACCAGTTTCATAAGTCTATTTTGAGTTAGTAATGATCTTCTAATACGTTGAAAAATATCCATCTTAATAGCAATTGAAAAAGAAAATAATAATGTCTTTTTCAATATATCAGGAGCAAAATTATCTGCCGTGGGGCAAAATAATTATCAGATTTCTTAAAACAAGAAATTACAGGTTATTTTAGATATTTCATTAAAATTACAACCTTATGCAATACAAGAACATTAATCTTGAAATAAGATGTCACAGTGAAGTCCATATTGATTAGAAGAAGTAAAAGGAAAGCGTTTACTGCATTAAAATATTTTAAGACACCTGGAAAAAATATTAAAATGGTAAAAATTATGATATGGTGACTATGCACTAAATTGTGAGAAAATTTTAATACTTTTTAGCTTTGAACAGTGAGAATTCCTTTAAGAGAAGTGCAACATTACTGATCCTGGTTTGGGCACTAATAAAAAGCTGAGATTTAACATAATTGTAATCATTTGTTACATTCTAGCCACTGTTCCATATCAAGATCCTATTTTAAATCATACCAAGATAGATGTCTAAGGTGTGAGATGCTATTTTCCAACCTCCTCCTAAGATTAATGATAACATACTGCTTGTGTTCGGTTAGCTGTTCGCTTAAGATCAAGGTCTCATTATGTTAAGCATCATAAATATAAACACAAGAAGTTATGGCCTCTGGCCTAGAGAACTTACAGTCAAAGACTTTAGAGCGTACTCATCTATGCTGTGCTCATTTGCTGTGCTGGTGCAGAAGTAACCATGCACAATACATATTTCAGAATGGTTATTAAATAGACTCCATGTGGCAACAACCTGCCAGAGTGAACAGGGGTAAGAGGATGAGGGCAGCTGGCATATTCATTTAATGTTCCTTTTGATTGCTCTTTACCATCTGAAAGGATGGTTTTAAATGAAGAAACAAATATCTACATTTATCATTTCTCTGTCTAAGGTATTGACTATTCCTGTCCTTTCTTCCGCCTGGCTGTTTACCTTCACAACGAATGAGGGACCTTGTGTCAGGTTTTAATTCAGTTTTATTAGTTGTGTTAAGATACTTTGTAGGCAGTAGCTGTTTTACTAGACTAACAAATATTACCTGAAGGGGAAAAGAAGCACTGAAAATAATAATCATTGGAATCAGTAAAGCTCATGGTTGTATAATAGTTCTGTATGCCAGAAACCCAGTTTAGAAGCAGAAGTATGCATGCCTCAATTTCTTGCGGGTCTTCTGATGTTAAAGTAATGTATATTGAGCAGAAAACATAGTAGAGGTAAAAGTATCAATGACTGAAACAACACGAAGAATTAGAGCTTCACTCGAAGGCAGCTGTCTCCAAACATTTTGATTTTACTCTAAAATGAAAGACTCTTGGCAGGATTCTGTCAATGACAAAAATAAACCAAATTGGATGGCTTGTTTAGAGCACTAAATAGCAAAGTAGGGCAATTAGCCACTCCACAATTAAAATTGAATAGTAAATAGTTCAGGCTTGTTTCACAGCTTCTCTGGACACATTAGTGCTGCCCTTCAATGTGTAGAAGTATGTGGAGTTGAGAAGCCCTTCAAGTTGATCAGCTCAGAACTTCAGCTCTTCGCTTATTAAATCTTGTCGTTCATCACAGAAGAGCATAAGATGTCTCACACTGATGAAGGAATATAAATAGTCTTGTTAAGCTGAACATATAGTGCATCTGTATTTAAAAACATCTCATTCATTTTATCTCAAAATATGACAGCTACGACATCTGTATTTGGTATCATGGGGTTTCCAAACTCTAAAGCAAATCAGGCTGATCTTCAATCTTGCACCACTACCACAAAAAGTTTCAGCTTTTGACTGTCTTCCTTTGAGATATGTGGTACATATATGCATAATAAAAACCAAGCAGATTGTTTGCACGTGTCCCTGTAATACAAAATCTCTCTGTCCTTTACAGTTCTCAACGTTACCCGACACATACAGTTCTTCAGCCTTTGCTAGGAGCACTGTACCCCAAGCATGATGAAAGCCCTACCATAAAGGTAGGAGTTCTGAATTACTGCAATTCTCTAGTTTTACACCTTGAATGTTTTGTAACCTTTGAATATCTCGCTTTACTTTGGACTGATTATCACTTACTTATAAAATTAAAGACACGCATCTGAAATGGCATATATACCATGCCTCACTTATTTACAGGCATTAACCATACCCAAAGATTCATGCAGCTTGAGCAGTTTTAAAGGACTGCGGCTATAATCAAGGGCAATGCCACTGAGAATTTTCTCGCGTAAGGCCATATGTCAGGTTCATTAGTATATTTGCTTCTGCCATTTACAAGCACAACTGTAAATTGCACTCTTCCTACCCTCACAGATTTTAGAGAATATTGACACAGGAGAGTGTCTGGCCCCAATTACAGCTCACAAAAGTCAAAGCTACAAGATTCATAAACACCTAGGACAAATGAACCACAGGGAAAGAAAAGCACAATTCAAGAAAGCCTGGAAATAAAGACTATTAATAGCTACATACCCATGGGACTAGGAGAGCAGCACACACGGGTAGGCAACAGTGCCCTACATTCACGAAAAGGTTACAGAGAGCACCAGCAGGCCATGAATCACACTCACAAATAGAAGGGCTGCTTCACAAATAAGTGGTTTGTTTTTTTTTTAGCTTCCTTGTGATAAAAATGTTGGGTTTGCTATTCCTCTACTGAACCCAGATGCACTAAGTGTTGTCTCAGTAACAGACGCACAGGCCAAACTTGACTGCTTTCATAGAGAATGTATAAAATTCTATATTAAAATAAGACACTGATTTACAGACTGTATACAAACACTTATTCTCCTCTTGAATTCTACAGACATGCAACTCCATGAAAACTGTTCATTTTTTACATAGGATAAGATGAAGATCCTGCCAGCATTGTTTATTCTGTACAGAGGGGTACCTGTCTAAGTTTATGCCTGTCTGTACAATATTTTTACTTTACAAAAGGCCCACTACTGCTGCTAACTCTTTGTTCCATGTTTTAAAGAACAAACGCGCAGGTTAACCAAGAGTTGCTCGTGTCACATCATGCTTAGGTTGTGAACAGACAAAAAGATGTGAAGATGGATAAAGACATAAGCCTTGGCTAGGCAACACAGTGGTGGCACCCAACAATAGTGACTCCGTTCCTTGCCTCCCTCTTCTGCAACCCTGAACTACTCCTGACGTGACCACCATAAACAGCCTTCTAAAAAGCCTGCCTAAGGACAGTACAATCTGAAGCGTGATTTTGGACACTACTAAACCTTAAAATAGGGTGGGTTTTAGTTTTGTGGATTGTTTTTTCCCTTCAAAGACTGAAGCAGACTGGTGTCAGAGGAGCAGGAATTACTTCAACCACTGATAAAGTACAGTATATTTTAATGCTCCACTCAGGTACTAGAATAATTGTGCGTATTTATAGAAGCACTTTTAGGGACCAGAGGTTTGCATTTTGGCATATGTGATCAAAGTAATTCTATAAAGAGGTGCTAAAGCCAGAATTCCTTGACCTTTATATTTATGAAAGTTGTTGGTTCAATAAAGGTCAAGATGTGTGACAAAATTCAAGCCTGTCTGAGCCAATTAATGACAAGTAACCAGACCATTAAAAATCTCATTTATGCTGAGCAGTCAAGTGGGTTATGCGAGGGCAGTGTGTACCTTAGATAGCCTACACTCTCAGTTACGGGCTTGCAATAGAATAATGAAGGACAGAAAAAGGCAGAATGAGAGAATACTTGAAGTTTTAAGAGGAATAAGATAATCCTTCCAGCTCAAACAGCAGAGATAGAAATACATAAATAAAAACAAATATTAAAAAGTAGCATCTCTTTGTTTCATTGTAAATGTTGGTATTTCACAAGAGAAAAGGGGAAAAACATTAAGAATTCCTGGATATATTGTATTGATAAAATGCATGGAAATAAACTCTTCGACAGAGCTATATGCAGATTATCAAGCATCAGGGATATACAGCAGTAAGATATTAAAGAAATAGTTTGAAATTACCAAACTACTCAGGGATCTCCTTCAATACTCTGGAGAATTGAACAAATAAAGTGTGACACTAATCATGAGGAAAACTGGAAAGTTAGAACCTGAACTATGCTGTTAATGTCTGGTAACTCTAATTTTAGTCCCTAACAAAACTTGGGCAAACTTTTTTTTTTTTTTTGAAATGGCTGGGAAAATAAAATGGTGGTATTAAGCCTTTCTCTGTTTCAAGGTCCTAAATGTCTGCATTTAACTAAGGTCTTTTCAACCAACGGACAAAAGAGCCAGTAGGTTTCTTTTATTCAGACACCTTGGATTTTACGATAACGGCAAAAAGATTCCAGTAGTTTAGATTTCAGTTTCTCCTGATAGTAGCAGCAATCTTTAGCTCATAAAAATGTAAGAAATCCTGCTTTGTTAGATAAGATGTGATGCTGTTGAAAGGAATATGTCCAAAAATAAAAGCCAGCTTGTACAGATGTTCTGTTAAATAGGGACATATAAACTATGCCTTTTATTTCAACTTGTACATAACTCTCTGTTAAAATCAACACTAAATATTGCAGAAGTATCAGTTGTATTTCTAGTAAAACTGTATTCCAAATAGGTAGAATAAAAATTACATCCACTAGCATCTCTGGAGCTAAAACCCTGCACTGGGACTAATTGTGAAGAGGGGGAATGTGCGTTGTCACACTCACAATCATCAAACCATCAGACAACACTTACTGACTCCGATGTCCTTGCTGCCTGCAAGACACTGGACATGGACTTAAACACAGGCAGGAGACAGCGTCTGCCAGGGGTCTGAGATGCAAAGCTGGAAACACAGGTAAGACATGTCCCAGCACTGTGGGGTGGGAGAAGGATGGGGGGCAAACCAGCACGGCTGGAGGCTGCAGGAACCTCAGCACAAGGAGCTGCAGCCCCACGTCAGCCCCCGCCTGTGTGTCATGATAAAACAGTAGATAACCTCATATTCGCACAAGGAATGCACTTCCCTGCAGCAGCACGGCCCCAGCAGCAGGGAAACGCTCTGGAACAGTAACAAAACACCAATTCTCTCTCACCCTTAAAGATACACAAAAAAAGAAACATATTTGCAGCATTTTTGCTCAAAGTTGCTTAAATTAACTAGCATTGCCCTTTCTTTTAACAGCCCAACATAACTTCCTTGAAGGCATTTACTTAGCTTGGTAAATTCCAATTTGCAGTACGTTGTTTTTAAAGCAGTCTGACAAACACCTTCACATAAGGATCAGCAGCTTTGAATTTTTATACAGCAGAGATGTTTTACTTCCGTAATTGAATGCCGTGAATCACATTTGCAGCGCCTCTGCTACCACAGGAAGCAGGGCAGACAGGGCCATGCCCAGGGCCGGCGGCCATCTTCAGACACAAAATGGATTCCAGTACCAGACACAGGCCACCTGCACGGCCTTACGCTTTGCGTCCATTTGGTTCTTACTCCTCACAAACATAAACTTAAGCACATACAAGTCTCTAATAATTCAAATATACGATGCTCAGTGCACTACATAAGCAGCTACTGAGATTGGGGCCTGGGACCCATGTCACAACATCCAGCTTTGGAGCTTTCTGGAAAAGCCTTTTAAATGAAACTCAAAGTAACCTCCAAGGGAAACAGACACTTACCTCACTTTCTTTCCTTCTGTCACCACATAGATCTCCAGAGCCGTTTTAGCCCTAATTCAGCAACTTTTCTCCCTTCCCAAGGTGTGCCCCCCAACATAAAATGTAGACTCATTCCTCACCCACATCCCTGCAAACTTTCCTCAGCCCAGGCTGGCTCTCCCAGCCCCTCTTCTCTCCCACTGCCTCCCTCTCCCTCCTCCTCCCTTTCTCCTTATGTCTCTCCAGCATCCTCCTGTAAGTAAAATAAGGGCAAATATTCTTAACGTATTTTTCCTACTTTGCAATAGCTGAATCAGTGGGATTTAATTCCTAGGCAAAATTTGTCTCCCAATATTCATGGGATTTATGGACCTAAAATAGTGCTAAACTTTCTATTTTATGAAGGATACAGTAAGGTTTTCTTCTGCATTCCATCTGTGATAGCAAAGCAAGTCGTCATTAAGAAAAACACATTCATCCAAAATGTAGGAATTTGAAATAAACACGTGAAACACTTAGCTCCTTTACAACTCTTATTTTTGTAAATGTTGCAGAAGATACACCTCAACAGAATATCTTTTCATAGCCTTCTGCTAGACTTCAGCTTTCCTTCAAATAAGACCCATACAGGGGCGTACATATAAATACACCCAAGAAAAGAAGTAATCTGGAGTAAACTATTCCTCAACTTCATCCTTTACCAGGAAAACTCCAAGTAAATTATCAGCCTAAACTACTTACAGTGTCCCAGGTTTTTGGTTTTTTCTAATAACATGTGGCAGAAATTGCACTCTGCAATTAGAAAGATCTGCAAGCTCTATATATGTCTATGAAATCTCATATCTGCTTTGTGCAAGGCAGGGTCACCCACAATGTTCATGAACTTATTTATGACAACGAATTTATGGCAATGAAATACTATTGGAAGAGAACATCTTAGACAAATTAAAAGAAAAATTAAAGGTTCTGAACATGCTCCAAATTCCCCACACAACCCAACAGGTTCCTATTCACAGCATGTGAAAAGTCTTTATTTCTAAGAATGAGACAGGAGCAATTTTATAGTGTGGAAAAGCCTCTGATCATTTCAAACTCTAGGTAGCAGTGATGAAATTCCATTTGCTTGGGTATTTTCCTAATCTGGAGCATCTTAGTGACAATACAACTATGCCTTTTTCAATTTTATTTTTTTCTATTTTTAAATCCAAAAGACATATTGAGTACTGGAGAATCTGCAGCATCCAAACCGGAAACTCTGCAGAACACCAGCCCATTCATAAAGACTTGATTCGCACATTCTCAGCACTTAGCTGCCTCTGAATGGTATGACTAAAGAAACTGAAAATTCTCTATTAGTATTTCTGTAATGCACTTTAAAACATGACTCCTCTCTGCTTTTGCAGGGATTAGGTAGTACAATCTCTTTTCACACCGCATGGAGTTGAAGCTCTAGCTTTACACATAGATACAAGCCTGAGCATCCCAAAATGAAAGGTAATAATGTATTTGTATTTCTTTCCAAGCCTAATTCCTTTATTCATCTAACTTCAGAATGATTGAGGAACAAACAAGCTGCAGGTAAACTGGCAGGTTTTCAACTGAGTAGTGCATTGCAGTTTTCATATTCTTCACCTTAGCCGGCTTTTTATTTTGCTGACAGCATCCCCTAACAGAATGCAGCTTAATTATTCTCAGCATTACCTGATCAGCAGGACTTTGCTTCTTTGAAACTTTTTTTGGCCACTAAATGTATGAATCAAATTTGGCCCATAACTACCTTTGCAATCTGCAATGCTTAATTTAACGTCCTGTATTACATTATGTTTATACTCAAAAAGAAACATAATCTCAAAATGATTCATAGATGGTCACAGCTGCCTACATAATGAGCACTCGAAAGACTAACAAAAATTGATTGCGCCTTGGGAATTAGTGTACAGCATATAAACTCTCCGTACAGTCTGAGTCAGTCTGCAAACTCCATTTTGATGGCACGGCTAATCCTTGCCATCCCTCATTCTGAACTACAGTTCAAAAGGGTGATGGGACAAGAACAACAACACAGAGGGGACAGCCTTAGGTGACTCTGTTTTAACAGACACACACCTGGATGTCTCTCATCATAAGCAAATCTGTTTTCTAGGGGTTTGTTTCAAATTTGGGTTCTGTGTGGGTGGCAACTAAACTAAAAACCACCTGGGCCAAAGAACTCATGAGAAGGGACAAGAATGGAAGAGCATGCCATGTGAACAAAGAAATAAAGCATTATAAATCAGGGAGTTTCTTAGTACAAAGTTAAGCTGACTTGCAGCAAAATCAGCCAGGCAAGACTCCAGGTGTCTAAAGAAACACTGTGTAGAAGAAAGGGCTGTCCTTGACCTTTCAGGGGACTGTGCCCTCAGCCCAGGTACTCCGGAACAATGTGGAGGTCAAGGCAGCTCAATGCCCTGTATTGTCTCTAGCACTGTCTCTCTCTCTACAGCCCCCACAGGAAAGAGTAATTTGCTGTAGAAAACCCTTTTCAACTAGTTCTGCTTTACAGCAGACAAGTTATTCCTAGAGCATGGATTTGACCAGACTGTCAAATAGAGGCTAGTATTCTGCTGAAGGCATGGCCTGAGCTCTTATCAGCTCTCCCAGAGGCCAGGTACAAGATCACAAAAGGAGGTAGGGAGGGTCAGAGCCTCCCTGTCCCCTCTCCCCAGGAACACAGCAGCCAGAGCACTCACCCAGGACATGGTGAATTGGGTTCAGTTCCATCATCTCCTGATGCCAACTCAGACATGCATTCCCTCCCAGGAAGGGCCTTTAATTGTAAGGTGGGACCTAAAGAAGTCCTGAACTGTGCAGGCAGTCTTGTCATTTTGACCTTTGTCTTATGCTTTGAATAATCTCCCCATCACCTTTATTTCACAAGCACACCTTCCCACTGTGAGGCCATACCATATGATGATGACATTTGCTTTCTATTCCTTTCCTCAAAGCTGCTCTACTTTGTAGACAGAAAGTTTCACAGAGCCAGTGAGTGAGAACAGCATGGAGTGCAGCTCTCCAGGCCTACAGCACTAAGCACAGAGGGCTGTAGTTTCTACACCCTGCTCCAAGGCCACTTACAAATATCATACATTGAATAATATTTGGAGAAAACAACATTTTTGTCATATCTTGAGAAAAAAAGATCTATGTAATTGGCTCCAGAACTTTACGAGTCCTCCAGGTCCTACTAGAATACCAATAATAACGCTAATAGTGGCTGCACAACTTCCAGGTCAGCCAAACAACATACACTTGCCACTTCCCATCACTGTTCTGAGGATTTCAGCTCCAGTATGCAACTACTGCAGTAGACACTTAATTCCAGACTCTGTATTAATTAAATCAGGGGTTTTTTTACTCTTCTTGGGTACATCAAACTTACTGGGAGTAGGTGCATCCAGGCTGCATTAACTCTCTCAATTTCTTGCTAATCTGCCTCAGAGGACAGGTAAACACAACACCACTGACTTCAACATACTCATATTAAAACAGAGCAAAGTTTAGGCATCTACTTATGGCCCTGATTCAAGAAAGCTTTCCCACATATCTTACACAATAAACACAGATTGAAGCTCTACTTTGGGTGATGCTTAAGTGCTGTCCTAAGCATGGGAGGACTTAACTGCATCTTAGGGCGCTGCTGTCTTCAGAGGGAGGTTGTTTCCAGACGTTATGTCCAGCAGTCAGGAAGACAGTCACAGGTATGATGGGAATCAGCCAACCTTCCCACAAGCTGCCTGGCTGTTCCATGTGCAGAGACTCAAAACCACCACATCTGCCTCACGCCGAGTATAATTGCTACAAATTGAAAATAACAGCGTTTCCTTTCTACATTGTTTCAGCCTCAATAGCTGCACAAGACACCCAAGATTGAAATCAAGAGTTGTACATGAGAAATTTAGATATAATTGAGTGTGAAGCATCTCATTTCAGACAAATTGTTTCGCTTTAATACATACAAGTGTACGTGTAAAAGATGTTTTGAATTGCAAAATCCAATCAATGAAAATGTAAAAGAAATTAGTTACATTTTTCAAAACACATAGGAAAAATGTTTTCTATTGAAGTAAAAAGAACATTTCCTTTCTCATGAAATAGGAGGGTATTTTAGTAACTGTTCTACGGTACATAAATCACATTCAGCCTAAAAGTACATGTATTAAAGAAATAATTTCAGTAGCCAGTAGAGCTCAAGAAGTTTTTACCTTTGCTGAATAGCTAATTAGAGCAGTCATCATTCAAAAAGGCTCAGAAAAGATATGAAGGGAGGAAAACAAAAGAAACAATAAATACATGCGGTGGTGAGACAACTGAATAAGCTATGTCATCAGTTGAATTTAGTAAGTCTCAAAAATTAAATGCCAACAGGAACAGAGTAAGAATACCATCACGGGGAGATTCTGCAGCGTGGTTAAGGTGGTGCAAGAAGCCTCTCGGGAGCTCATAAGCAGCCACTGTGCAAAACCACAGTCGTATTACAGAGTTTTACATCTGCCATATTAGGACTAGCATGAATTTGTGGTAAGCTGATGAAATTAATGGACTGTTTTACCTAGGGCTCATTTCTTCTTAGACAACTATCCATTTAAATGAAGAGCTCTATGACTCTTCGTTTGTAACAGTGGGGTTTTATAGAACTTACAGAAAGGCATATTCCTTTCCAATAGTTTACTGAAGACTTATAGACTTGCTATCCCTAAAGGACAACAACAAACACAGACAAAAACATTTACTGGTTTGAACCATGGATGCCTTCACCTTGCCTTCTACTTTCTCCTATGTATGAAACATTGCCCAGCATATCTTTGGGGGCAGTTTGTTGTGCAGGCTGCTCCAATTCTGATAGAGAACAAAAATCACAGTCAGTTCATAAAAACCTATCTTTGAGATGCTCTAATCTCACATCTCTCTGTGAAAGTCTCTGTGTAGGAGAAAGGGGTCAGAGGAGGCAGGAGGGAAGGGGTCAATATATGATGCACTGGAAAAATTTCAGAGTCCTGGAGCAAGTAAATGAAATGGAAATTAGCTGAAAAGCTGAGAAAGACAAAGAAAATGTGAAGTTCAGGGAGTTTGCTAAAGGTGGTCCCCCATTTCATTCCTAGCAAGTGCCAAAATCAGCCTCTCCCCATCCCCATTGCTAATAAACAGTTCTGGTGATGACACTGCCAGAGAGCACTGATTGAATCCACAGGATTTGCATGGCAGCATGGTAAAATGTTTTCTGTAATGGAATACATTATAAAAATATGTGCACCTAATCACAAAATTCTGTCTATGTTCAACAGTCTCTTATAGGAAAAAGGCAGTAATGAGAATTTTATTAACTAAAATCAGTAGTGTACACAACTGCAAGTCATTACAGCTACAAAACCTACTGCATTGCAACTGGAGACTACACAAGAAGTTGTGTGTTATCTGAAACCATGTAAGCACCAAGAATTATAGCTGTAAGCCAGCCGTTTGTATGGTATCAACATATTAAACTCAGGACTGCTCTTTGAAATCCTTAATATAAAAAGACCGATTTATCTGGTGTGCAAGTAACACATCAATGTAATGGCAAGAACAAAACTAACAATGTGCTTTGCAAAATTCACTGTATGTATGACATGATATAGTTTTGGAAACATGCTTACCACATTGTGGCTCTGATGTAAAAATTAGACAATGGCAGTTGATTTTGTGAATGCAAAATCTTCTATGGCCTACCAGTTTTTACATTTTTTATTCTTTAAAAAGACCAGATAACTTGTTAACGGGTCTCATCTCCAAAGGAAAAAGCCCTTGCTTCACAAAACTTCTACCCATAATATGACACCATTTAGCAATTTCTGCTTATTGAAGCTGAATTAATTCACAAAGCACGTGAATTATAACACTTGTTACTTGACCAGCAAATGTACCCACATGATCACTACTGAGGGCACTGAAGGGACACTAACAGTGCCTATAATCTATTAGTTTGTACAGAGGAGTTTCCAGCTCAGTTTCTTTAAGGCCTTGAACATAATTATCTGAAACACATGGAAATAAAAAAATAAATCTGAAACAAAATAATGAAGGTAAGGTGTTCTTAACTTTTCAGAAGTGAGGAGACAGCTGGCTTTGACTGAAAATATAATTATTTTAGGGTGGATAATATTGTTCAATTATTAATTTTTGGATGCACAAATACCCAAGACTGTCTTGTGTACAGACCATGCGTTCAAGCACATGTTTCTAAACCATGTAGTTCTCTCATCACCTGTAAGTGGGTTATACTTGGCTTCACTTCTCCATTTAGCATA
>NW_009259312.1:3085140-3096871 GCF_000687185.1 Egretta garzetta | reverse complement strand
TTTCCTGATACATAAACTGGTGGTCCACTAGCATGTACTGCTGTTTTCCGCTATGGTTCTGACAAGAACTAGTTGGACCCCATACATCCATTTTGTTTCATGACTGTTGAGTGCAAACTAATTGTCTGAACCTAACCTTCCCCCCATTGAGAAACCACAGTTTCTCTGTGGTTTAATTTTTCTTCGTTGCAGATAACAGTTACATCAGTGAAAAATGCCACTGTGAACTGAAAAGGTTTTTGTTTTTGTTGATACAGACAATTCTTCTGGCCATCCTATGTTGTCTCCACACATATGGATTAGGACCCACACATATCACCATGCCAGACTGAAAGGGGAAGGATGAAAGGAGAATGATGGATACAGGTTATTGCCAGCTCAGGGCCAACGCCACGAGAAGAAGGGGCAGCAAGATGCTCTCTTCCCAAGTAAGGGTTGAGGCAAGATCAATCTGCTGCTTGTAGTACTGAGGCCTTTCACACAAATCAAAAAATACCATCAGCGTATATCCTGGGAAAATTCCAGATAAAACTTCCCTACAGCATAGCAATGCTTAACGCATCCTCAGTTGAAACAACTGCTGTATCATGTCCCTGAGGCAACAGGAACTCAGTGAAGATAAAACAATTCTTTTGCACACTGTATAGTTTTGCCATGGGCTTGAGGGTGCATCTGCCTAGAAGGTGTTTGCAAAATGCAAGCTGTTATCTTGATTTTAATTGTTATGAATGTTTTTGATCAAACAGCAACCCTTTATTCAACAGACATGGTTATTGCTCCGGGGCTCTGACCCACTAACTATTCTGTGGTTTTGAAAGAAATTTAAAATAAATATTTAAACCAAAGGAAATGCAAGTTTCTCTGCTTACTGCAAACCCCCTGATTTCAGATTCATCAAATGCATCATTTTGGCACACCAGGCACAAACTACCCTTTCTTTAATGACAGCCTGGGCGGCAAAAGCACGAGAATCACGCTCAAGTCTAGAGCGTTATAACTCAACAGCAAGCAACGTGCCTTGGACTGGTACTGTCAGGAGAGGTCATGGACTGGGAATAATATTTTAAAAAAAATCAATCCTCTAGGCAAGTTCAAGAAGAGTGTAAGGGAAGTCATATAAAAGCTTTAAACTCCCCTAGATCTATAATGTTTGTGTAGTGGAGTGAAAGGGCAGGAGGGTAGATTACTAGATACAGAAGGGGAGTTTTAATTGGTTAAGAAGTTCCAAAATACTCAGTATGAGAAGTATTGAAATCCTTGACCAAGGAGAGAAAAAAAGTGTACCAGGTGTCACTTGATTTTAAGACAGTTTCTCACACAGTGAAAGGCAACGATAAAGCACAGTCATGAAAACGGGCATTAAAGTAATGCTAGCAATGTGATGGAAACTCAAAGATGCCACAACCAGGCTCCACCATTTTGTGCCCTGGTATTAGCAGGCATAGCAATACTGTGATTCTCATGCCTTTCAGACACAGCTGTGCTGTTGGACACCAAGGACAAATGAGCTGGTGCTTATACTTTCTTTTCCCTGCCCTCAGTGGAGTTAAAATATGCTACACCAGGTTTTTGGCACTCCTCTCTGTCTAGTTGTTGGATGACTGAGGGCCCCCGTATCTGGAAAGATCCCCCCAGAGTGTTAACACTAATACGAAGATCATTAATTTCAATCTTTTCCTGCGTAGAACACACTCCCAGTCCTTGTATTATGCATCTCCATCTGGATTTATTTCTCCCTCTTTTTCAGATAGTTGGTGACAAATTGGGAATCTTAGAGCTAACTGCAAAGGCCCAGATGAGTATGTTTTTATATAGAGAGATAGATAGATATAAAATCTTGTGCAAAGTCTTTCTGAGACTTAAGACAAAAAGTACTTGGGGAGTCTTTACTGGTCTTGATGTAATTCCTGCTACACTACTTTATTTATTTAAATAAAAGAACACCTACAGGGCAAAGGAAATTAAACTGTTTCCAGAATTGACTCTGATAGTTAGGCCATCAAACACAAGACAGTCAATAGTGAAAGGCTTCCCCTCCACCTTTGATTCATTTTTTTTTTTTAAATTGACTGTAACTTGAATCAATGCACTATATCAGGCTGCCTGATGATCACAGTCTCTATAACACACAGGTACAATGGGGTAAGTGAAAACTGAGGGAAAGTCTTAATATATTTCCTCATGATTTCTCTGTGGTTTTTTTCACCTTCTTCATCCTTTTAACCCCAAACTGAGGTCTCTAATTTGCACACTAAGTTCAAAAGCACACAGCTCACCCTGACTACTCAATAAACCTCAGCAAAGCCCTATTGCTTTAGTGCTAAAAGATCTATACAGACTTCAAAGCATGTTTTTCTGAGCTTGTTTAATGACAGTGAGCCCACAGTAATGAGTTAGCCACAACAGCTAATCTGCACTCCACCATCTTTCTTTAGGCTGTGCTTTACCCTCAGTTTTGAATTTGGAAATCCCCGCCATGCTGGGGGAAGGAATAGGAAAGAAAAGAGTTCCACTTAAAATATTAGAGGCAAATTGCCTTTAGTGCAGCACACCATTAGTAGGTTTTTAAGACCCAGAGACATCCGCCTTTTAAGCAAAGTGAGACCTCCAGCAAGAGCAGCAGATGATGACCCTCTTCATCTACATTCTGTGCCACCCCTAAATATTAGAAAGTGAGGGTTGCTCTGAATATTCCACTCATTTTTTACCATTATCCTTCTCTCCCCTCTCAGGAAAGGCTTTCAGTGTGTTGATTATATTTCTGTGCTATCTAGAAATATTTAATCTAAAGTGACAATTTGACTAAATACAGGAGCTGCCATTTTACATAGCCAGCAGGAGAGGTGAAAAAGTCAGTCTGCTGCTTCGCTCTCTGTGAAATGGATAATATAGCTCAGAGAATAGACATAATATTTTCTGTCCATCAGCCTACTGCTTTCATTTTACAGTTTTATCTATCTAAAAGCTACTTGTTTACCCAGTCACTCTTATCTTCCTTCTGTGTGAAACTTCTTTGCAATAAATAAAACGCCTTGTGTTTGCCATGCCTCCAGATCATTTTGATTTCAAACACACTCAAGATTTCATTTTGATTGCCCTTCCAAAAATTGTATTTCATATTATGCCATAGCATCAAAATGGACCAGTATAGGATACTATTTCTGTTGGGTTTTTTTTTTCTGTTTGTTTGCTAAACAAAACTAAATATATGGATCTTTTAAGAATTTGTCAGGGCATTTTCATGGAATTAAAGTGAATCAGTATTAATGGAGCTGCAGAGGGTGGTTCCAAAAGTAAATAGGAAGATGAGCATAAACTAAGTTGACTGCCAATAACTTCCTATAAGAAGAGAAACTATTGTACTGATTAATCTACTAGTGAGACAGGTCTTAGCAAGATTATTTTCACTGTTCATTGAACCTCATAAAATATTTAGATGATATCAGAACTTCAGCTGACAAACACACTGATGGCAATAAGAGGAGTTTTAGTCTGATACAATGATGCTAGAAATAAAAATGAAGAAGTTCCTCTACCGATAGTGTTAGAAATTAGCTTCTTTGCATGAACCTAGGAATATAATTTAGCTTTTTCCATTCACATGCAAATGCACTGTTCCAAGTGCACAAAAGATATCCCAGGGAAGAAATTAAAACATTATAGATTCTAATACTAGGGTTATTACATGCCAACCAAGTTTTGCGCTATGCTTTGTTTCAGGTTCTGTGTGATATGACAGCTGTTTCTATTCAGATGATATTTTAAAGGAAACATTTTCTGTAAGTTCAGCTGACTCATTCAAACTAGCAATACTCCATTTTAAAATACCATTGAGAAAATGCAAAGCGTTTCCTCACTGAAGACAGCATTTACTGTTCTAATCTAATGCAAATGTTAGTTAGAATCAACAAGCCTGCACAAATGCCAATATGACTTGTCCCCCTTAAGATGATTTCACACCTAGCACAGCAACAGACACAATTTGCCAGAAAACACATTAAAAAGCAGTTTAAAATGTATCACTGTGTATTATCTCTGTGGTAAATAACACAGTAGGTCCCAGATGGCTGTTCTAAACAAAGAAAAAAACACAAAACCAATCCCAAAACACAACAAGGTCTTTGATAGAAATTCAAGCGGGACTAATACTGCAACTCCTAATAGGGACACCACCCTGACATCAATAAAAGTTTCTTTCTAGAGAGGGACAGCCAACAGGTTGTCAAGTTAACACGTTATTTTCTTCTGAAGACAGAAATGTTAATTTAAGTACTAAAACCACCTTTTCCAGCTACTCCTGGACAAGTCCCATCCCGTTTCACTAAGCAGAAGATAGATGTATGGACTGGTAAGTTTGAAGGTTTATTTGTGTGAAGATGAAGCATGTGTAGAGATCCCAGGGAAGGACACAATGCTGAGATCACATTGCCCAAACCATATCCCCAAACACTGCAAACAGCCCTGTGTCTGTGAGAAACAAAAAGCAGCAGAGCTTGTTGGCTAGGCAATAGCAGGCCAGCGTACGAAGCACTGAGGGATGAGCCATACGGTAACAAGAAAATGGCAGCCGTTTAGGCAGCCATAGGAGGATCGTTTGTTTTGTGGGCAGTGATCAAAACTAAAATGGAAAAAGCAGGAAGACTGGGGAAAGCACCTGGTGCTGCCAACTGGAACAGCTGATGCCATAAAACAGGTTGGTGATTATGCAGATGTAATCCTTCATAAATCTGTCCCAGCATATGGTAAACAGGAGAATGAAGATGGCCAAAATACCAAAGCATACTTCCTATCGGGGGCTGCTAAAGGTACCTAAGAGCTATAAGAAGCATGACCAGACATGACTCTAAGACTGGTGAACATGAATGTGCCCTCAAGATGAGGATGATGAAGGCCAAACCTGTTGCTGAACAACAGGTACTGTTGTTAAGAAAAAAAAAAAAAATAAAAGAAGGAAGAAAAAAAAAGCACCAAACCCAAACTGAGGATCTAAATCCATGTTAAAACATGGGCCTTCGCGCTGATAGGATTGTTTCCAGCACCTTCACAGCCAGGATGACCCCTCTTGATGCGCTGGGGGTTTCTCACCATTTGGACCTGGCTAAGACCCATAAGCCAGACTTGTGCAAAGCAAATACTGACATATCACAGGCCTGGCACTTGCATTTAGCTAAGCTTCAGTATGCCTCTCATCTCAGCACTCCCTGAGCCTTTTATTTTAACATGGCAACTCCTCCTTGCCCTTTCATCCCTCCTGCCTACTTATGAGAACGCAACCCCAGCTGCTGACCCCCAGCCTGGCATTGTGCACTGCTCCAGTCTCTCCCCTTCAATGAAATCACACAAAATTTATTCATCTTGAGGCTCAGGACATTCTTGCAGCAAGAATGGCAAACACAGCCGGGTCAGCGACGGGGAAAGCAAGTCACCAGCACTCCTGGGAAGCCACGGCCTGGCTAGCCCCAGCGTTAGCTCTTGCTCCATTCAGCAGCATGGATGCTGCGTGTCATGCTGTGAAATACTGATCATGTTAATTAAACCAGTATCGCCCGGCACATCAATTGGTTACCAAACAGCACTTACATGGCACTGAACTGAAGATACTCCTTGGGAAATCTTGCCTGGATGAAGTTTTGACATTGATGGCTTCTACTTAAAATGTTTACCTAATATACTATGCATAACTGTGCTTCCTGAAAGCATTAGGGTTTTTATTCCATCCTTTCTAGACTAAACGAAAGACAGTGTACCCAACAGGAAAAAAAAAATCTACTGTAAATTCAATTTACATATCCATCAACTTTCTGCATAGAGCGAATCATCATCAGTATGCGTAGCAGATCGCATCCTGCAGGACACAAAGCCACTCCCAAGGCTGTGTCAAATCCATCAGTGGTTTTGCTAATTGATAAAAGAACGTTTGAGGTCAGAAGCCAGTTCAGGTTCATATCACATACCCCTCCCAGATGGCACTGAAATATTATGTTGATGCTGGAAGTAGCAACAACACCGTTCTCCTCAAAGACCTGTTGCCAAACCCCTTCAGAAGGGGATGACAGGAGTCCTTAGCCCATCACCCTGTCATGTGCTAAGTGGAGAGACAGGAGGCAGCAGAGCCATTCCCATGCTGTCAACAATTTCAGCAACGGATTAATTGAAACTGGCAGAAGGAAATGGGCTGATACGGACTGCCTGAAGTGAAATTACTCAATATTTGGCCAATTCAAGTTTATGCAATTTTGATAGAATTTTTTTGTAAGAACATTTCATTCAGCTTTAATCATCACCAAGTAGGTGAGATGAGTGGGGAAACAGAAGCAGAGAGATAAAGCTACACAGGCAACACAAGTGTCATGGTTTTGTGCAGATCCTAAAGCAGAACTCAGGACGTCAGCTCTGCACCTCTTGCTCCAGGCTGGGACACACAGCGAGCTCAGTGCCCCAACACATTTCACAGGGAAACAGAAATCCAAGGACTATCCTGCACTGATAATGCAACTATTTTATTCCCTATTTACATTATAGTTGCTTCCAGGTCAGTTGAATTTTTTTGTCATATTTTCAGCTCTTATTAGAGTCTAAAAGTTATAACTTGGCCCCAGTCTGAATTTATTTCTACTCTATTATAAATATTTATCAGCCAAAAGATACAAAATAGTAAGAATGAAAAGAGATAGTGTTAAAGTACAGCATAAATCATTATGTCAAAAAGCTTGCAAAAAGAATCAAGTATGAAATTACTCCAGACGTCTGTCTGTCCTCTCTGACAACAGAGTTCCTTGACAGTCCTCGTTTGTAACAGGCACAAATTAAAACGAGAAACACAAAGGCAATTTCTTCAAGTGCAGGGGAAGAAATGTTTATAACTTCAGATTATGGCTGGCCGAAAGCGGACACACTCACTAGACCGTCAGTCACACAGCACTGAAAACTGATTACCAGAGCCATTACTGCACCGAACGGCGCCTGTTAAATTGAAAGCAAAAGCCAAAATGTAAAATCTTTATCCCATCTTATTAAATGGCTATTAAATAATAGAAATGCACCAGTAAGTATTTCAGAATGACATGTACAAGCAATAAAGCACAGAAGACAAGGCAGACAATTTTCTCCCAAGTGTATTACTGTAACACAGAGACCGTTTTGAGAAAGGTGCCAAGGGGCGAGAGCAGGTCACTCCAAGGATTGTAGGTTTATACAATTTCTTACAGCCGTACTTTATGCGGTTACTCTTCATACATGTCGCCACTCCAGACAAGAGCAATCCATGCCCAGGTACAGATAAGATCACAAATTTACAGCCAGCAAGGGAAAAGGTCATCACCAACCAGATTGTTTCTGCCACTGCTAAAATGACCGTCCCCATCTCCGGCACAGCATCCAGAGGCAGATAGGACACGGCTCCGTCCTGCCCTCCCACAGAAAGCACAAGGAGCACGAAGTCCGGGGGACACGTTAGCATCCTGTAAGGAGGGACACCCTGGGCGATCTGCACTGGGCAGCCTGTCCCAGCGCGTCTCTGGGCAGCCCATCCCAGCACGTCTCGTCTCTGGGCAGCCTGTCCCACATGCAGCTACTTTGAGGTCAGCTTGTAGCCCGGCTCGCCCAGCCCCTACAAGGCCAGCTCCTCGGAGCCCACCCCACCACCAGCACCTCCCATGGGAGAGAAGAGGTGCACCAGCCCTGGTAGAAAGGAGGACAGCTAGGAAAGAAAAGCAGGGAGGATTGCAGAGGAGGGCAAAAAGCCTTCTGCACCAAAACAAGCCCAGGAGCAGAGACAATCAAGGCAGGAAAATCAGCAGCTTCAGTAGTCAAAGTTTTCTTCCCAGCACCTGTGTTCTGTACAGAGCTAGCCACAGCGGCAAAGCAGACCTCAGGAAGCCACTCAACACTATGCGCCTGAGAGGCACCAAGCGTTGTCCCCCATCCATTTATCCCAGGTGAATCAAACTTACTGAACACAGGGCAAATTCTCTCAGCTGGGAAAGACTCTGCTGAGCAATGAAACGTAAGTGCAGAAACTCTTCTGAACACCTCAGCTGTACTGCTGTGGCATTCCCTGCTGCCGTGGCTGAACCTGCAGCAACGTGCTCTGCAGAGTGCCTGCCTGCTGCAGGGCTTTGTCATCAAGCTCGTTAAATGGCTCTTGTTAAAACAATGGGATATTTTCTTTTGTATTAGCAGCAGAACCGATACAAAGGAAAGCAAGGAAAAATACAACAATACCAAAGCGAGAGAAGAAGCAAGCAGATGTGCCTCAGCACCACACAGGCTTCCTGGCCATTTGCAATTATTTTCATTTACATGCTGTTTCCAGCTACAGCTGAGAGCAAGGAGAGTTCAAGGGTGTCAGCGCTTTGTAAGCGAAACCAAGTCCCTTTTTCCTTTGTCTCAGGTAGAAAGCTTCCCAGTGTTGTGTGACTTCTCTGGAACTGCTCCCTCACTTGACACCTCTCTAAAGACTGTATTTTCTTAGCAAGCAGTACGAGGAGTTTACTTGAGCACTGACACAAGGCTGAATCACTCCTTGGTCCATCCTGTCACAGACACTATTTGCGCTAAGCTTGATGACACCAGGATTATCTGCAAAGGCTGGCACCTCTCTCTGCATTGTCTTCCACACAACTTTATCCAGCGCTAAAAAGCCTTTCAGAATGGTAGGTTCATCACTCCACAGATCAACTTTCTGCATTAACACCATCCATTATTCTCATGGTTTCCTATTTCATATCTCTTTTCCGATTTCCTCCCCCTTCTCTCCAGTGCAGCAGCGTGCGGTTGTACCACAGGCACCCCAATGTGCCCACACTCCAACCTAACACACACCGCTACCACAGGAGGCTATTACCTCCATGGTGACACCAGGACCAAATGCCAAACACACTGCTCTGTCTGTAACTTCCCGCAGACACCGATCGGGCCCTGCCCTGTCCTGAAGAAGCAGTAGAAATTCATAATGAGAGAGATGACCGTACAAGACTGATGGGGAAGTACCCTGGATCACCTCAGACCACTGGTGCTGGGACTCCACGGAATGACACCTGGCCTCTGAGAAACAGCAGTATCTGACACGGCACGGGTGCTACACAGACGCACAGTTACGGTGCCATGATGCCTTTCTTGGGCAGGTTACTTCCAAGGTGCTTGGCACTCGGCTGATCTGTTTTCTTCACAGCTATGCAGCTCAGTTGCTTCATTTTTCTCATTGGCCCCAGTTCAACCAGATGCTTAAAGCACATCAGGGCAGAGCTTGAAGTCATGTATGTGCTCATGGTTCATGGCACCACGGCTGATGGTTTTAGCCCCATCAACTCTGCCTTCAGTGCTGAGGGCAGCATGACAAGCTGGATGCGATAGAGAGGGCTGCTGTTTAAACAATTTAGCAATTAACAAACCAAAAGACACCGTCAAATGTGTTCTGTATGTAGATGTTTTCCACAGATTATCGTTGCTGTCTTGCCTTGGAAGAAACGTGTCGTAAGATGAGCATTATTTCCTTTTTCACCATGGCGTAGCCATGATTTGATATTTGTATGAGCAAGCAATGCAAATACTTCATAAAAGCCTTTAATAGTGTAATTCAGCTAACAGTGGCAACAGTAATCAGCAGCTTGCTTCAGACACTGAGCAATCTGACAGCTTTGTCTGATTGCATCTCAATATTTTGCTAAAAGCAGAGATTGCTGCAAATGGGTACATTAAAAGAAAAGAGAACGTATGATTGAACAGGTGTGTACCGGGGACGATCACAGTCACTATAGAATATTCATACTGGGCAAGAGAAAACAAATGGGGAAGGTGAAGAAAAATGGGCATCTTCAGATTTTTGTCCATATTAAATTAACATCAATTGTATCCACTTCAAATGAATTATAAGTTCTGCCACTGAGCAGATTTATGTATGCTTTGAGATGGTACTGAATAATCTTCTCATTAACAAAAATAGCTCAAACGTGACAGATTTAAAAGAAATTCTGATTTAGGTGCTCCTAACTATATTTTGGGAGTTTAGAGAATCGCATATATATGCTGGCTCTAACAGGGGTGGATATTTCAAAAATCAAGTCAACAAAGTCAAGGGTAGCATTATTTATTCATTCATAGTTTTAAAAGGTGAAATGCCCCAACCAAGCAGTAAGTTGTTTCTCACTTAGTTATGCCTCCTCTGTATTTAGCAAGGCATAACCCTAAAATGTTTTCACAAAATCTCTCCTGTGTTTTCCTAACCTAATGCTTCACCAGTTCTGTGACACCCCTTAACTGTAATTATACTTCCTCTGGAATTGCACCCTAAATAGAAATTGAACTATTCATGCTGCAAATTGAAATTCTTCAATGCGAAGCCATACAAATAACTTGCATTAGCATTAACCTCCTCCCAAAATTTGATAAGATCACTCCTGTTTCTCAGAAAGATGATACTAATTACTGCTGTCCAGGCAGACACATTCAAACCAACAAGGAAATGCTTCAATGACCCAGAAAAATTTCCCTTTAACCTTTAGAATGTGTGGATGACCTCGCGTGAAGATCCACTAACCGTAGAGCCACGGTCAGAGCCGCTGTCTGTACATGGGAGCTAACAGAGCGACAGCAGGCAGCATTTCACCCATTAACATTAGGGTTTGTGGCACTGTGCCCTTAAACAACAAAACAAAAACTCTTTTGGGGTTGTATAGCAACTGAGGAAGAAGTGACACAAAAACACTGTCGCAAGCTTTGTTAGACCAAGGTCCCAAGCACCCGCAGACTTCAGTGGTGCTAAGTTCATAATCCTGCTACCTTGCTCCAACCCCCAGGGCAGCTCCCCAGGAAGGACCCGACCAGCCCCTGCCCCAGCCTCTCTGGTAGCTTGGCTGTTATTAACGGACACAGTTAATCACTATTTCATCCCCACTGTTTCTCTCTTCCCTTCCATCGTCTCCTTACCCTCCCTTCACTTCCCTGCCAGCTTATGTCATCGTAACTCCTTAAGGCACCCCTTGGGTTAGGCTGACACCTTCCCCACCATCCCAGCCTTTGGGAGAACCAAGGCAAGGTGAAAACACAAGGCCTGAAAATACAGCTACAATAGACATCAGTAATAATAATTGGAGAAATACTATATTCCCTTGTTCATCTAGAAAATAGGACTGTTGAACGTAAAGCAACTGTTATTTCTTTTTCCTAATCACCGATATCGACAGCAGATCTTACTGAGCAGATGATCGACTTACTGCCGTGGGTGTTAGCACAGCAGGACAGGATGTTGTACTTCTGCACTTACATGCCCATCTGAATTTCTACTGGGAAGATGTGATCCCCCATCCCACTGCATCTCCAAGCCAGAGTAAGAATTCCCAATTCTTTTCTTGCCATGCTTAACATTAGAGTTGATTATCTGCTATATGAAATCATCACTCAATAAAATCAAAAGTTCTGATTTCAGTAGTGCCAGATTTTAACGCACTGTGTGCAATATCCAGAGGAAAGCTCTTCTGCAGCAATAAAAACCAGCATATTTTTTAGAGGAACCAATCCAGCAAGGGAAAGGAATTAGGCTGCAGGAATAAGCATACAGCTTTCACCTCTAACTTCTACAATTTCATTACGGAAGACTTTGGAATATTTGCTTGGAGTAAATGCATTACTTCTATGAACCAGAAGGGCTGGAATGAAATTATTTCAACAGAAAAATTGTATTAACATTTGTTCTTGAAATGCTGCATGATGATAACACACTTTACACTGGAAA
>NW_009259312.1:3068828-3085125 GCF_000687185.1 Egretta garzetta | reverse complement strand
AATCCTCAGGTAATTAATTAGTAAGAGAGCCCAACTAATTAATTACTGCAGGCCTAGTTATACATTGATATATTTGTTGAAGGGACACGGTCATGATAACATTCACTGGCTAAATTCATTATATTCATCTACAGAAAGTGGTAGATTTACAACAGAACCAACTTCAGCATGAAAAAGAAAATTCAAGGAGACACCACCATGGCCTTACGTCAGAGGGGCAGTTTAGTGCCTAAGCTAGGAGCAGAGCTGTCCTTCCGTGAAATGGCTGGAAATGCCTTTCTCGGTCCAGGAAGAAGCCACAGCAACCCCCTAACTCCTCCTGAATAGCTCTCAACCACGGAGCTAGGTGATTAGATTATATATAGACATACCAATATGATCATATGAATTGTATATATTCATGGTGTGCCTCTTAAAACCCAGCAACCCTAATCCCAGCCCGTCCCAGGTGTGGAGCCAGGTCTTTCCTACTTTGTAAGGGACCCACTTGCAGGGTCAGCAGGGGAAGGTGACTCCCAAAATCAGCCCCAGGCAGGCAAGCGGGTGAGGCAGCCAGCAGCTGTGTTGGTTGAGGAAAGACGATGAGGTTTGTGTTGCCTTGCGAGAGGGGATTTGTTGTTTGAATTAATAAACAGGGCCCCGAGGAAGAGCCTGAAAGTGATCTGAGCATGTTGTTTAATCCTTACTGCCTGTTTCCCTAGCAGTCTATGCTAATCGTGCCCAGCACCATCTGAAAACTGAAACACACAGCTGCCTAGCTGCCTTCATTATATTTATTGGCTAAAACAGCTGCCTACAGAAAGATAATATAGAAAGAAAAATCTTACATCTTAACATGACTGCAGATAAACCTAGGAAAGAGCAGTATGCTGTACTTGTACAGACATTTTCAGGTTAGATTTGTGGTCTTTAATTAAGCAAAACATTAAGAAGAACAAGAACAAAAGACAGCAGAAACAAGTGGAAGTCAGCTCACGCTACCTTTCCCTGCCAGTTGTAAAGCTGAATTTTAATAGCTCGCCCTGCTATTCTCTTTGCTCCAGTTTCCAAATCGCATTACAGGCAAACACAGAGTAAGGTTAGAAATCTTGAGGAGTCCTTTGCAACTTGTTTTTCTAGAAACAGCATCTGGGAATCTGATTGTTATCTGAATCCTTGTGTTACTTTACATCAGCGGTGAAACTGCTTATGCTAACAGGGGATAACAGAACATTTCCCCATGGATTTGTGAGCCTAAACTCCACATGGTATCTATGGACACTTCACACCTGGTCTCCTTTCTGAGCCATTTCATACAAAGTCACGAGAGCAACAAGAGGATCCTAAAAAAAAAAAATTCATAAATCTGCATAAATCCCTATGCAGCAACACTGGGAAACTTTGCTCATTGAAGTGCCTTACTAACACCATTTGGAAAAAGAAAAATATCTGGGCTGAAGTAGTCACCTGCTCAGAGATGGGGGGCATGAAAAAAATTATTTTCTCCTAGGTTACATGACTTCAGATTTGAATGCAAGCACCAGGAAGATAACATCTCTAATATAAAAGGAACTTACAGACAGGGATCACTTTCAGATCTTCAGGTAACTGCTTGAGAAAAACGGAATGGTTTTACCACCTTTAGGATGCTCTTTTTCCTGGCTGTGGGCAGCAACACTACGTATCAGCCAGTATCCACCACTGCAGTGCTGCCATCCTGCAGCAGCACAAAGATTTGATATCATGCGCATCTGGTGTCCTAAACCTCCTATGGGATGCTTTCCATCTCAGCAAGATAGTTTGTACCATCAAGAAAAGATGTTCAACTTGAAAAGGCGGAAAACAGAGAACAGGGGAACAATTCAAAGAGACTGGGTACACACATACACACACCCAGATAACAACCGTCCTATGGCTGGTGCTAAAAAACGTTGTGGGGGAAAGACGAGCATCTTTCCAGAAGCTGCCCGGGTTAAGTCGCTCCGCAGCTAGCAGCAACTGATCTGAAACTCTAATGGGGACAGTTTGTTCCCACCTAGTTAGTAAGGGCAGCGCCTGGCCTAAATGAAGTGGACAAGCGCAGGTTGCTCCGAGGGCTGGAGAGCAGTCACAGCCTCCCGGCTCCCTCCGGCCACCCCAGGGACCATGAGTCAGCGACCCAGTTTTTCAGACCTCTCCCCACATCGCATCGTTCCCTGTCCCACTTCTGCTTCCAGCCCTCGGGCTAGGGCAGGAAAACGCGGTTTTGCCAGCTCTGCTGAGAAGCCTTGAACCGGTCTGAGAAACTCCACAGAGTTTTTGCACCTTCCATAGAAATTTCTGGGCTATTTACTCAGTTTGCAAGTGTATGAGCCAAATGTGCGAGCAATGTGTGCCAGAGCCTACGGGACAGTGTAACTCAGTGCTAGCTGCCTAGGGATGGCTTGCACCGGCCACTTGGAGGACCCCCAGTTGCTAATGCACACTTAGAAAAACCAAACCCTTAGCAACAAAACTCAGCATCCAGCTATAACCACAGCACAAACAAGTCGTCAAAAACACGGCGTGCAAATGACTGATCCTAAGACCCAGCATGACCCTGAGGAGAGCCCAGCAGGTCCCCAGACCCCCATTCGTGACCTGCATCTCGTCCTCACCCCTCCCCTACATATGTGGGACAGAAATCAGCCGGACAAGCTAAAGAGCAGGAATCACCAGGGACAAAATTTGCTACCTCAATTCACCAAGCAATTTTTTTCACAGTAAATTGCATTTTAATACCAAAACAGCTTTCTGCCATATAATCCTAACGCACATTTCAGCCAAAGTAATGACAGCCATGTCTCAAGAATAAAAAGAACCATTATTATTGATCATAAAAGGAGTAGCTTATAATTGGGCTATAGTGCTTACTAGCCTCTTTTAATGGTGTATTATACCATCTCATTTTTTCTTTTTTATTAAAAGAAATAATTTTCATCGCTTGCGGGTTTATAAAAAGATAAACATTAATTGATTATTCAACATTTTCAGAGAATCCCTTCATTCATGGTCTTCCAAAGAAATAACCAAAAAGTTGCAGCTAGTGAATTCAAAGTCTTTTACCTTTTTTCTTTGCCTAGCTTTCAAGCAGACAATATTACGACTTCTTTCTTCTCTTGGTTAATTATCATTGCAGCCAATCCACTGGAAAAGGGGACAGTAGAGATTTTACTGAAAATGCCATTAGACTATTTAACATGTATACTCTATGACAAGTAATAATTTAAATCCACTTGAAGGTTGGTCTTTTTATTTTTCACATAAGTTAATTCAGTTGTGACAATAACATATGTAGAAATATGTTGCCAGTGAACATTAACTACATTTTATGTCTCTATTATTTTGTATTTTGCCAGGTTGTCAAGAAACAGATTTACAATAGAATGCAAAATATGAACATTTCTGGTGTCCAAACATGTCTAGATGGTACATTAGCTGGCATTAGTAAGAAAGGGTTTGTAATTTGCATTTATAAGGCTCAGTTGCTAGCAACCAAGCCTATGTATGAATTCATATGCATCAAAAGCCCATTTTAGTATTTTGTGCGAGAAGCACCATTTCTTTACTGAAAATTCCTTGCTTTTAATGAGTCCTATACTCCATAAAATGCATGTTCTGAATTTCAGGGGGAAATGCACTACAGGATAAATGCATCAACCAGAATACATCATTGTAAATTATTCTTAAATCAAATAGCACAACATTTTGGCTTCAGTCAGCAACAGCAAACGGGAAGGATCACTAGCAGCATACTTTGAGCACTCACTACCCTGCGTCCGATGCCTGGAGGCTGCCTGGTCACTGTGGGTCCTCAGACAAGTCAGCTCATTGCTGGATGTACCACACATCTCTGCCACTGGGAAAATGTCACAGTTGGTTTGATTTTACTTTTTATTGGATTTGTGTTGATATACAGTGTTTTCTGTGTCTGAACTCCTTGGCTGGTGCTCTGTTTCATTCCCATGAATGGTTTCCAGTTTGACACAATCCCACTCTTTGAAATAATTTATATCAATTAGGAAATTAACCCATTACCAGTCGTCAAAGTACTATGATGACACATGACAACACAGAGAAAGAGAGCACACAAATTTATGATTTAATTCACTACCTTTCACATTCTAGAAACTCAAGTAAGGTTTTGACCAAGTTGTAGGTAAGAATGCAGCTTTAACAAGGATTCTACTTCTTTTGTTTGTATCACAAAATTATGATGACAACAATGATATATATTAAAAAAACAGAACTGGGATCAGAAAGGGGATACCTCTCAGATCAGGACCAAGCCTTGGTCTAATCAATCCTATTCATTTTTATATTATTGCCACACAGAATAAAGTGTTTGTAAGGCAATAATTAGGTATTAGTATTTGTTTTCATGAAACATCTGGGAACAGTACCAACATTACATCCTCTTTGAAATATCTAATGAAAGGAAATACAACACAGCAGAAAATCACTTTTTCTTTAGACTATTAAGTGTGCATCAAACATATTTATTGGCTTTTGAGGCAAAATTAATGTGTACAGGGAAACACCACCAGCGGTCTGTTATTACAAGGTTCTGCTGAAAGGAAAAGAGCTACATGTGGGTTTTGTTCTGAAAATCCGAGACACATACTGTATTACAATAAGATGCTTGCCTGGAGTAACAGCAGATTTTACAATACAGAGCAGAAAGTTGATCTGAAAGTTCTCCTTGATGACTGCATAAGCAGATGATCAGGTAGGACACGGTCCAACACTTCTTTTAGCAGGCCGTGAACTCACAACGAAGAACTGAAAGGCAAGCTTGAGCATCGATTGCTCAACATGCAGATGAGATACTGGGAAACACACGGCACAAAATCAAGAACAGTCCAACAGACTTGCTTAGAGAGCCAATTTATAAACAACCTTTGCTGGCTCTCCTTTACTTCATTTCACGTAATAAATCACTACCGCACATCCTAACATCTGTGTCCAGGATTCCTTGGAGACCTCAGAAAAGCACAGAGCAAACAAGTGCGGCAAGGACAGATCTACCTGTACCAGTGAGAAAACATCTACAGGTGCAGGTTCAGGTGTCCAAAATGAACAGCTATATTACTTAAAATATCTCTTTTGCCTACTTTTTTGAAGTCTTACAGGACTGCATCACTGTGAACTATTTTCTGAGTCAATTCTTTCCCAGATATTTTCTCAACGTAAGGAAATGAGCTCAAGACAGCAGGTGGGTATAAGGAGAACAGTTCAGGGCAATATGACCCATAATGTGCTCTGCAAGAAAAGAAATCAAAGCGTTTCACATAACAAATCACAGCAGTCTCTCTGAAGGTCTGATCTTCCCATGTGCTAAAAAATCTCACTTCCCAAAGCCTACAGGACAGGAGAACACCAGTAACTCTACGTGGAGCCCTTAGCATTTAAAGAGCTGCAGGAAGGGAAAAATAAATCCAGCTTTCATAAACGGGACCTCAAAGAGAAAAAGAGGGAAGAGAAGGGCCATACCTCATTGTCAAACCTCAACACAGTGAAGCAATAAATTCAAGTATCTGGTGTCAGCTGTGCCGAGGAAGTGGATCAAAGCTCCAGCAAGGTGAGCTGTGACCGAGCTCTGGCCGGTAGGTCAGATGGGGCACAGGGCAGGTGAGCAAGAGCTGGCCTGGTGGGTCCAAGCTTTGCCTCATCTTCCAGGGAAGCGGGCATAGCCATCCCCACTTCAGTGATGGAGGAAGAGAGGGAGCACATTATTGCTTCTGGAAGCAGCTAGCCCTGGTGCAGAAGAAATTGCAAGAAGAAAAAGTAAAGCAGCAAACCTCCCAGCATGCAGCTTCAGTCAGAGGTTCCTGCTAATGGTAAGAGTGTTCTGCAAGTTCTTCCTTAACCCACTGAACTGGGTTATTTGGAAAATGCTGCTCTTTACTTCTTTTCCCAGCAGAAAATAACTACATATGCTCTAACATAGCACAACAAAACATTATCAAAATGTTACTAATCACTAGAGAAAAGTGTCCTCCAAAATTAGCTCTGCATAAACCAAAGGAAATTCTTGCTACACATAAAGCTCTGAAAAAAATCTCTGCTCTCTAAACAAGGCCATTCCCTCTTTCTTAAGGAACTGGAACTTTTTTTTTTTTCTTTCTGTTTTTCCTGAAAACCCCCTTCCCTGCAAATGAATGCCCACAGTAACTATTTAAGAGCAGCTCTGCAGTAAAACCTTGCTGCCACACTTCAGTTTTTCATAACCTTGGAGTGCCGCAGCAACGGCACACGCAGGTACCTCTCACAGTTATGGGTCCCTCTGGAAACAACCGTGCCAGGCAAACAGAGGGAGAAGGGACCAGGATTTATTACATAAACACTGTCTGCTTCTCTTTACTGACCTCCCCTTCCGTACATGCTATTTTCCTCTGAAAACTCTCTGCCTCTGCAGCACACAAAGCACAAACGTAGCAGGACCAGCACCTCCTGCAACCAAAGGTAGATGGGATGGAGCAAGGCTCCCCCAAACCTGGTTTCTAGCCAGAACCCTGGTGTGCCTGGCTCCCTGACGTACTGCCTGAGTGGCATTGCTGGGCATGAGGGAGGAGGGCTGTGACCCACCCCACCCCCCCAAACCTCTGTGGCCCCTCAGCCCCTCAGCATCCCTCTGGCCCCCACGCCCCAGCAAGAGGCACCCGTAGCAGCACTGAGCTCATGCCGAGACACGGCGCACGAGGTCGGTGAGCTTGAAGGTGAAAAAGGACATCTGAGAAGAGAGGAGATGAGGAAGGTGGCTTGGGGAAAGCAGGGTGAAATGATTTAAGTCAGAAATTCAAGCTGCTGATTTCAGTGTTGACTCAAATCATGGTTCATTTAAAAAAAATAAAAATCAGTTGATCTTCCCTGGGTGCACTCTCAGAACGTATTTATCTAAAGATAGATCAGTTCTTGCTACCTAGTAACCATCAAGACATTTGATTAATAACTAAACATTCCCTTCACACTCTCTTTGACCGATCTTTTTAAGCAACCAAAAGGGTATGCTGCATACACAGTAAAGCACTTATGTAGTTTGACACGTGGACTTGCAGTTTTTACATTTCATTAGACGGCAGAGAACTTGGGACTGTATCAGGAAGCTTTGAATGGAAACTGGAACCCAGTTCTTTTTCTAATCCTTTCTCCCACTCCTCCCGCTGTGAGGCCAAAAACATGCTTTTTGATAGAAACCACAGAACAAAAAAGGGACATGAAAGAAGATGAAAAGGGACCTGGCCCACTTTGGTGGTCAGTTTTCCTTCGCTCAAAGCCAGACCTGGCAATCACACGCTTTCCAGGCTTGCCTGATGCAGAGTACTTCTCAAAGACAGCCATCTCCAGGAACTCATGGATAAGATGTCCCAAACTCCACCTGGATATTCCACAAGCTAAACCACATGCAGAAACCACAAACTCTGCCACATCTTCTTGCTGATCAAACAGCAGTAAGTCTTCATTCATCTTTCTGTTTACAGAGATTTTACACATGGATTTTGTACAGACTCCCACAAACCTAATATAGGTGCCTTATATTTCTGATGGCTGGTTCACACCTGACAACTGCAATTCAGCTTCCAATTATTCCATGTACAAAATCACACACACACGCTTTTGGGCTTACATCTGCTCCACAGCTTTCCTTGGCTGCAGGCTGGAGGAGGAACGAGACACAGAGAGCTCACAGCGTTTTGCCCAGTGTGTTCTGTGTGTTTCCTTACATCTCATCAACTGCTGCACACGTTTTATTGTCAAAGGCAGATGGTCAAATTGGAGACAGGAAAAATCACCCAACTGCAATTGCCTGAGAATGTCCCTGAGCCACTGGGGACAACTGAAGTGAAATCTCAGATCAGGCCGGCAAAAACTTGAAATTCACCCAACTGGAAACTGTTTACACAGACCTCTGCAGAGAGAGACCAGTAACGCTTCCCAGCTCTGTTCAAAGTCACAGTGATGCCCCCAGGCCTGTTTTATCCTCAACTATTCTTAAATACACTGAGAATTTTTTCAGTTGTTCACTTTCTTCTTGCCCTCATTGGGTTTCAAGAGGAAAACTGAATTTGTTTCTCCTCAGGATGTGCAGAAGTTGAGGAGGTGAAGGAAATCAGAGGACCAGATGTATTTCACCTCTTTTGCCTCCCTAACAGATGGGCAGCTATTCTTCTACTCATGAATCTCTTGTCTCAACAAGGAAATACGAGCCAAAGCCCCAAGGGAAATGGGCTTGAGGTTTTTTTTCATTTTTTTCAGTGAGCTCAGGTGGACGGAAAATAAACTCCTGTCCCTATGCATTCAACCTGATTGCATTCAACCACAGCATTGGTTGAAAGTGCCTTAAAATAATTTCAGAAGTAGATGCTAAAATTCATCTTCTCACGCAGTGCACCAACACAGGATTACTCTCTGCCTGGCACAGAGACATGGATCTCTCTGGGGTGGACGCCCTTCTCACAGGAAGGCCCACCACAGTCTATGCCGACAGCTCCATCCTGCCAGTGGCTTATGAGTTATATTTTTTGAGCCATATTGCCTCCCATTCCTCTGACCTGGGTTGCAGGACACAACAGAGGCCTCAATGAGCATTCAGGGAGAAAATAAACGGGACTCCTCTTGCCACAGTATCCATTCCCCTCCTTCCCCTTTTTGGGACAAAGACGGAGATATCACAGAAAAGTCCTGTTTCCTGTCTGTCATAGATAGGGAAAATAGAGAAGGGATAACCTCAGAAAGTCCTTTAGGCTGTAGAAACAGTCCTTCAGCTCTCCATATGCCAAGACTGGCTACAGGAACAGCCGAATGGGCAAAGAAATTAATTTGCCACATTAAACCCTAACCATACATGTCAGTTCCACTTACATTTTGACCATATAAAGACAGGATCCTTACACTGAGAAATTATAAAGAGCAGCACTTCAATATTAAAAAAAGTCTTTCTCCAACTGCTGCTACCAACCGCAGTAGGTCAGGAGCTGTTTTTCATGCAAGTGCACAGTTCCTACCATCAGTGCTGCTATTAGGCTGAAGGGAACAAATGTTACTCTTCTTTCCAAAAGATACAGGCCAAGGTCAAAGCTTATGTCATCACAAACGCAAAACATGAGAAGCCCACGCTTGCTTTCAGCAAGAGTTCATTTCGCTGACATGCAGTTTTCTATTCATTTAGGACATTTCCGTCTAAGATTAAAAGCCAGAGGGTACACTCTGTGCTGACCTTCCTTCAACAATTAAAAAGAACACAAAATCTTCAGGCTTCAGAGGGGAAAAAAATTGATGCCAATTTAGTCTTAGATAATGCAGCATCAATGAGCCCAATCAATATTGCACACAAGACAGCCAGCAATTTAGGTATCTTGTTACATTTCTTTTTTAGGAGTATGCACACGAGCAAAAGAAAAAAAAATATGCTATAAGGATCAAAGCATAGTAGAGAAAAGCTGATAATTGACTACGATTGCAGCTCAGTATTATATTTCTGAAAAGATGCTACCAGAGCAGTTTGCAGCATTTTTCAAGACTCATTTCTTCCACCAAGATCTCAAACAAATATTCTTCATTTTTGGTTAGCTATTAATTGTACTGGAAACTTATTTATCCTGAAGGATAGCAAATCCAGCACGACAGGAGTTTATTGAATATTTTCATCTAAATAAAAAGCATGGTTCTGTTTGGGAGCCGAACTATGCTGGCTGCATTACATTATTCTCAAAGCCAAGTTCATCCGATCAGTTTTCCAAGACTGCAAAAAATAAAAGGGACAGAAATTGGAAGCACATTTAAGACCCTATAAATCATGATATATAAGGCAAATGGGCATGATTACCCCATATTAGAGGCGTTTTACTTTAATATGTTTCAATTTCCTTAGATTTGGATTTTTTTTCCCCCTCTCCAGAAACGGAAGTTGTGATTCACCACAATTTATGGGACTATTCTGACTTTGCTTTGCGGCTGCCTGACCCATGCATGTCCAGCTGGAGGGTCAGCCCATTCCCAGAACTTGGCTCTTTTTAATGCAGAAGGTTCCCAATGTCAAGAAAATTCAGTGCCAGAGCACAGAGGGAGCATCTGAAACAACTCTCCCCTTGCATCTCGGAGCGACCTTTTGTTGGCAGAGCTCTAGCTGGCCAAATTTTCAAATGCTGGTTTGTCTGTTCTGAAAATGTTGGCCTCCAGCAAATTTCTAACTAAGCAAAAATTATTGTACCAGGCCTTGAGCTACGCTTTGTTTTAAAATAAAACTTTTAAGCAGAGGCCTTTCACTGCCAGGCAGATGCTACAAACCCTTCTCCAAAGAAGGATGGCAGCAGCTGTAACGAATGGCTCAGAATGACCTGTTTAACAGGGAGGATGCAGCAGCAATCCTAGATCCCTCAGCAGGAGATTGTCAGGATGAGATCTAATGCAGAACACAGGCATTACAAGTCAGGTTCTCCAGTGTTAACCATTTAGACTCTCATGTTCCCAGGACTGAAACTCAAGCTTAGAGTTAAGCCTCTAGGCAGGTGCTAATACCACACAGTATTGTAAGTCTAAAGACTTCGCGTATTCTGGATCCAAAGAAGATGCTTTCCTGAGAACAGGAACCTATAAACAGTTTTTGGAAGAAACAAGGTGTCTCAAATTGTGGCCACCAGTACAAAAGATATTATCTGTCTCCGATACAACAGTAAATACCTCTATCTGCTAAAGATCTGTATTGTACATGTCCTAGCTGAACATCTCATGGCATTCCAGCCCTCCCTAGGATAGGACATTATTTAGGTGGGCATACACAGACTGTTATTATCCCAAGTCCCTGTTCCTGGCTATTCTGATGCCTGTGCTCTCGCTACTCCTCTGAAATAGAAACAAGCCGGGGTATGGGGAGCCAGGGGGATGAGACTAATTCTTTTAAGATCTCCAGTCTACACACAGACAGCAGGATCTGGACACAAGTGACCCAGGTAACCAGCTGCATGTCGATGGCAAGGGACAGCCCAGACAGGACAAGGAGGAAAGTTTTAACATCAGAGAAGCTACCGCATCCCCCCAGGAAACGTGAGGCTTCACCTCTGAGCTGCTGCTTTGGTAAAGTTAGGTGAACGACAGGAAAGTGCAATCACCCGGAAATCAGGTGTTGGCAAAACATAATGAATAGTGGCGTAACGGGTGTACGTGTTCCCTGGTTGCACACCTCTAACATTTAATAAGCATTACGTACATATGCAAGAATAGTTCATTTTTCAAAACAGCCACTTCCAAAGAATTAAATTAGGAAAAGTTACTAATTAAGAGACATTGAGGTTGTCTAGTAGAATAAACTGATGCTTTCTTTCTAGAAAGGTAATAACGACACAAATAAAAGCGAGCTTTCACTGAAATGCAGACCATGGCATATTAAGGAGCTAATTAACACTGAGCAACACAAATTTATGACCTCCATGAAAAAAAAACCCAACCAACACACGACACAAATATTTGTGATTGCCTACTTGAGAAACAATTGAGAACTGCATTGCTAACATCAGACTCCCCCCACGCGTTTCAAGTAAACATTGATTGGAAATGTCAAAGAATCAAAATCTCATTAACAGGAATTTGCCCTGCATTGATCTGACCCTCCGTCCAGTCAGCAGAAGTGTTGGGTTCTGTTTCTGCAACGGAGAAATACCATGAATGGATGGTTAAGCAAAAGAACAAAACATATTAAACAGAGAGACAGACACGTTTTTACCCTCAGGCAATCCAACTGATCTATGATTATTTCATTACTAAAAGTTTTATTATCCAAACAGGTTTGGTTTTTTTTTTTAAAGCTAGGAAGATGATTTATTAATCCTGTTACACAGTTCCCATCACAAACTGAAGAGGTATTGAGCCTGAATCTGCTCCCACTCAGACAAGGCCCTGGAGTTGCCCTGGCATAAAATGGAGGTGAATATGAAGAGAATCAGGTTCCTAAATTGCACCGGTCACATCCTTTCTTCCATACAGAAGAACCTACTACATACGGTACCTCACCAACAGGCAAGTAGTTTAGGAGGTTTAAAAGCACACAGGCAGTCTTTAAATGCTTCAAAAATGAAGAGCAGCTTACGCAAATCCACATAACTCACAATATCACTTCATGCCAATGGAAAATGTCACTATTTTTTTCTAAACAGAAGCATATGCTGAATAGCCAATGAAAATTGCAGGCTGCAGTTAAAAGGAAATTTTCAATCTCCCAAAACACAACTTAATTTGCTGATATAAAAAAGAACTGAAGCATGGAGTTCTCAACTCTCAGTTTAGGCACAGCCCCAGTGCTAGATTTTGCAACCATGTACCATGCCCTCCTCTGCTTTTGGCAATAATCTCTCTTGGTTTCTCCCCGAGCCGCCCCCAGCCCACATTCCCCACCTGATGGACTCAAGCCTCTCCAAAAAGCTCCATTTGCTTCTATTGAAAGGAGGCACCTGCACTGAAAGTTGCTCCGGGGCTGCCCCTGTTGCCACTTCCCTGCATCCCTCCAGGTGCTGCCATTTTCCCACTGCAACATCACCCCTCCCCATCCTGCCCCTTTTAGCCCAACTCACATTTTTCATCGTAGATCATCTCTCAAAAGCCTGCACAGCCACATTTCCTGAGAACCTTTTCTTATCCATTCCTCTGCTCCAGAGTATCTTTTCTTCTAAGTTATCTTCTCCATCTTGTAAAACTGTTATACAGCTTCTAGTGCACAGTGCATGCCTGAGCTGAAGCCATCCACCTATTCCACTGGAACACCACCTAGGTACCCCTACCCCAAGCTCCCTAATACTCAAGAACTGCAGCTATTAGAGGCAAACCCATTATTTACTGGGTTAGATGTGTCCATTTTTAAAGTACTTCCAGCAAAATGTTGCTGCTCTTGTTTCTAATGTGCCTCCCCCATCTGCTTTGAGAGACCATTTCATAGTCTTACATTTTTTAACTTCATCCCTCATTCCATCCTGAAAAATTTCCTGCTTGATGCTCATACTCTTAACATAGTTGTCTGGTTATGTCAGTCTAAGACCCTTCATTGTCACTTAGCCAAGTCATACATCTCAGAGTCTTCTTCCTTCCTGGTATGAACTGTATTCCCAAATGGGTTTGTTTCTTAGATTGTCACTGCCTAGGAATTATTCCCACAGAAAGATTTTAGTTACAGGCTATGACAGTGTTGTCCACCAAAAACCATCTGACGCTACTCCTAGCAGTTAAAAATGAGACAAGTGAAAAGCTTGCTTTTTTGTCTTCAGACGAAGCAAAGCATAATTAACACTGTGCAACCCAAGTTCATGACTTCTACGAAAATAAGAGACAAAAATATTTCCACTCCCTCTACCTGCTGCTCTCTAGAATTCCTGCTCGTGTTTGCTGACTGCTGGTCGTTGTTGACCGTTTCCTTGGTTTGTCAGTGCCTCTTAAGTCAGAAAGCTTGTAAAACATTGTATGTTAGTATGTCAAAAATTTTACAGCAATAAGCCAGAAAGCACAGAGGGGGGGAGAAGGTAAAATCTGCATCCTCACCCTTCCAAACAGCCATGGAGTCCCACCTTGCAGAAGACGCTATAATGGCATAACCAGGAGTCCAGCGACTTGCACACTAACTTGACAACTTTGTCACAGACTTCTTACACAATCACAGACGAGTCCAAGAAACTTGTTGCAAATGAGTTTTCTAGTTATGAACAGAAGATAATAAGACTTTCCTCTTTCACAAGGGTGTTGTGAGTATAACTACATTGACGATTACCAGGTACTCAAAAAACTATTGCAGTGGGCCAATATAAAACCTGAAAATAACGATACAATAAGGGGTAATGCATAACATACTCATTTTGAAAATGTGACCTTTTGTTGTCAATCCTTCTTAAGCTAGAAAGGGCAGATGTGGATTTTTCAATTTACAAGCCTGAAAATTGCAAATTGAAAAGAATTCACTTCTGCCCTCTACTGTGAGATAGCTAAGTATGAATGACAAGTAGACATGGTCTAAATATAACAACTTTAATTTCTTTAGAAAGCCATTTGCAAAAATTCCTGTTCTCTCCAATTCTTCTCCACAGTGAATCATTCTGGGGTAGAAGACAGGTTCTCAATAGTGATACGAAGATGATGACTAGACCTGTGTTTCCATCAAACACATTCTTCGAATATGGTATTTTGTAACAAAGGAATCGTTTAGTGATTTTGCAAGTCAATGAGCCAAAACAGAATAATTAATGTCAACGGTAGATGATGAACCCTTAGTGGTAGTAGGGAACTAATTGCCATTAACACACAGTACTGCATCTAATGATTCTGGTTTAAAACAGCTCCTGTAAAGAAACTGCATGATCACATGGAATTACTTGCATTCTCTACATGGCAAGAAACAATTGGTGACAAGACCTTTGTTCCGATGTATTTGATTTGTGACAGAATTAATGCTGTGGAATTGATGGCCAGCTGTTCAGTTCCAAATAACGGCTTGCTTTGATTTTAAAACTCACAAGCATTACTGCTTTTCAGGTTATGATTGAATACAGCTATATCCAAGAGCCCACATTTAAAGACTGTAGGAAATATCAAATAGTCCTCTGGTAATATTTTGTCTTTTAACAACTAGGTTCCTATAGAACAATGCATATTTGCTCATAAATAATGGGAAATATTGTCTTGCCTTGGACTCTGCCCTAATTAGTGTAACCTAAACAGCACAAGTTTACTTACGTTATACACAAAGTCACACTTTAGTGTATAAACCGAGCTCTACTGAAAAGACTTACTTATAGAATCACAGAATCGTTTAGACTGGAAAAGACCTTTAAGATCATCAAGTCCAACCATTAACTTAGAAACCATCGAAGCTGAAATTCATGTGTGGAGCTACAAGGTCCACACACTCTCCCCACCCTTCCCTACTCCCTTGCCTGTCCCACATTACGTCTTCCAGACGCAGCTGCTTTTTTAGTCCTCCTACCAACTATTCCAGGTAAAGCACGTATGCTCCCACAGGGCACATTATCCTACAATGAGATCCTACCTTCCTTTGGTCTGAATGGAGATAAAATGGAAACATCCTCCATGCTGCTGACTCGGTATGGAAATTCCTGTGGGTTTAGATACTGTTTGGTTGCCTGCATATGGTAAGTCATTCTTTATTACAAGACTGTACACAGCACTGTGCAGAGATACTCAAGTGAGCTCTCAAAAGCCACATTAGGTCCTAGAAGCCGTATGTCTATGTCAGCTCAACACGTAGTGTCGAGTCAGGTACCATAAGAAATACCGGCATGTTCTTTCCCATACCATTGCTAGCACATGTGCGTGTATATTCAGTGGTGTGGACCAAACCTATGGATCATCCATTGTCAATGTCTGCTGAGCAAAATTCACTGCACGGAGACCCTATGATGAAAAATGCAGCGCGAGGTAACTGTAAAATCCAGCTTTGGTCCTGCTGACAGAGAAAAACAGCAAAGACAGGACTTTGTTTCCAAAGCACAGGGTGCCCTGGTGACAGAAGATACAGAGAAGGTGGAGCTACTGAATGCCTTCTTTTCTTCAGTCTTCACTGTCAAGGCTGGCCCTCAGGCTCCCCAGTCCTTGCAGGTAAGCGAGCAAGCTTGGAGAAAGGACGACCTTCCCTCGGTCGAGGTGGATCAGGTTAGGAATCTTTTAAGGAAGCTGGACACCCACAAATCCATGGGCCCCAATGGAATGCACCCGCAAGTGCTGAAGAAACTGGCAGATGACATTGCTGAGCCACTTTCCATCATCTATGAAAGGTCGTGGAGAACAGGAGAGGTGCCTGAGGACTGGAAGATAGCCAATGTCACTCCAGTCTTCCAAAAGGGCAAGAAGAAGGACCCAGGGAACTACAGGCCGGTTAGTCTCACCTCTGTCCCTGGAAAAGTGATGGAACAACTCATTCTGCGTGTCCTCTCCAAGCAAGTAGATGAAAAGAAGATCATCAGGAGTACCTAGCACGGATTCACCAAGGGGAAGTCATGCCTGACCAATCTGATAGCCTTCTATGGCTGATAGCCATGACTGGCTGGGTAGATGAGGGGAGAGCGGTGGATGGTGTCTACCTTGACTTCAGCAAGGCTTTTGACACTGTCTCCCATAACATCCTCATAGGGAAGCTCAAGAAGCGTGGGTTGGATGAGTGGACAGTGAGGTGGATTGAGAACTGGCTGAATGACAGGGCTCAGAGGGTTCTGATCGGCAGGGCAGAGTCCAGTTGGAGGCCGGTAGTTAGTGGAGTTCCCCAGGGCTCAGTACTCGGCCCAGTCTTGTTCAACTTGTTCATCAATGACCT
>NW_009259312.1:3049866-3068093 GCF_000687185.1 Egretta garzetta | reverse complement strand
TCAAAGCCCTCCTGGATGAAGTCCTGTGTAACATGCTCTAGGAGAACCTGCTTTAGCAGGGGGGGTTGGACTAGATCTCCCAAGGTCCCTTCCAACCCTTGTGATTCTGTGAAAAGGGAATTTCCCACTCATTCTTGGAAGGTGCAGGACACACGATACATGTTTGCTCAGTTACAGGGATCAGGCAGAGAGTAAAAGTTCACTAAATGGTACATTGTGCTACATTCAATAATTCTAAGTGCTGATGTTTTTCACGTGCATGTATCTGAAAAAAAAAGCAGCAGCTGTTTGACTGTAATTAAATGCAGGACTTTAAATACACTGAAGAATGAGAAGTGCAAGGGCAGACAGAACAAATATGTAGGTCATTAGCAAAATCAAACACAAAACCTTCACCATTTACACACTCAGGGTTTGCAGTGAAAAATAACAGATTTTAGCAAATGGCAGCACTATCGTTGTTAAGGTCAGTTCTTCAAAAAGGACATCCTCACGCAAAGCCAGAGCATTTCCCAGGTAAATGCTACACAGACCAGATTAATATAGTTGCAGTAAGACAGATGCTCACTGCTTCTCCACCCCCTTTCCTCTCTTCACACCCAAGCTATCATATAGGACAGGCAGGTCTCCCAACCTTTGCTGCAGGCAATTCCTAGGAGACCCCAACTGATACAAGACAGTGGATCACAGCTTGCACCCCAAGGTGCCCCATGACCATGCAAACTGGACACAAAGCTCATGTTTTACATCCTTCTCTCAGTCAAGCTACATGGGACCCAACAGTAGCTCACACAAGTCCACAGAGGATCCTGAATTCACACAGTGCTAGCTGCCAGGGCTTGGGTGCATGCCTCTCACAGCAGTAGGTGATCCAGGAGCTGAGGGTGACACCACACCAGACAGGGCAGCAACCTCCTCAACAAGGGCACAGTGCCAAGCAAGAAGAGCAGAGCAGGTCCATGGTGGCAGCCACAGTAATCACCAGAGGGGCAGGTCAGCAGGTCAAGCCAAGAAGCCAAGTCAGGAAGACTAAGTCAAGACCAGCAAGGCACTGACAGGGCACAAGCACATCTATAGCATAGCTCAGGCAAGAGCCAAAGGCAAAGTATTTGAGTTTACAAACACCTCCTGAACCAAAAAGTTCCAGATGAGATTTCTGCCAGCTCTTCTGGACACTCAGTGGGTCAGAGCTGGCCTTGAGCAGCCAAACCCCCATGTAAGGAGAAGACATGCAAAGACTATTGGTGTACTTAGGGCCCTTACAGCTCTTACCATCGCAAAAGGAATTTCTCAATCTTTTTTATCAATGTAGAATGGCCAGTCTTAGTGCCTACCTTCAACTCCACTGCAGTTTGACTCAGCAACCCCCCAGCCCCACAGATTACCTTACAGAGCTCCTCAGCATCCAGTGCATCATTCAGCAGTCAACAAGGCCCATACTTCTTGAGGGTGTGAAAGAATTCCCATTTTCCACTTATCAGCCTCACGAAATGGCAGGAGTCAGTAGTAACGGTGATCTCTAGGTAGGTGCACAGTGCTGTGGAAGTGCTCATGGCAGTGATGTCCAAGGGGAACCTTGGGAACTCCCCTTCATCTGCTTCTAATTTCACAGTCTCATTGATCCCTCTGCACCTTCGCATCCTGCAAGTGTCCTGACACACCTACACCCAAAGCATTCTCATTTTAAATTCTTAATCTTTCCAAAGAACAAATGCCCTCCTGATATATTCTTGTTGCATTCAATTCATTAATCTCCCCACTTGTCAAGGGCACTCAGAATTGAGCCATAGCACCAAAAACATCCATCCTTTTGTCATGAACCAACCCTTGGGATCAGCATAAACACCCACTCATAGCAAGACACCAAATCAGCGTTCACTGAAAACAGACTTGTGCACTCACAACGCACCTTCTACTTCTAACCTTTCTCTCAGACATACAAGGAATTTGGCATGAGAGATGCCCTTTGTATATTCTATGCATTTGGGGGAAAACTGGCCTATTTTCCTGTCTCCATTCATCTCCTCCTGTTCTTTGAAGTCTATAGAGGCAGTTAATCTTTCTTCAGTTGGAACTGTAGCAGTGCCTTATTTTTATGCTATCGATCATTGCAATGTCTGTGTGGAACAGCTAATGTAACATAATTCAGGTATGAAACGTATGAAGACTGTCGGTCAGGGAAGTCTCTAAATGTTTTGAGAGGAGCCTAGCCCCACAAAAGCATAAAAGAAAACAGAAAAGAAGGAAAACTGAGGAGGAAATAGTAAGGATTTTCAAATACTTGTCCTAACTGCTTCCTAAAGACCTTGCAAAATGCCAGGAGAGGGGAAGCAATAAATAACACGTAGGAAAAGCCTTGCTAACAAATTGGCTCTTTCTGAAGCTACTTTCAACAGCAACCATGGTAGTGGTCTGGGATTCAGCTTTGGGAGCAAAGACTCATTCGCTCCTCTTCATGTACTGCAGACACAGGGGTAGACCCAAAAAGTTACCAGGACATATTTACTTAAAACACATGATAGTGGAGGCAATGAAAATTGAAGCCATTAATACCACTAACATCTCTGTTCAGCTATACAAGGAAGACCCATTACTCCTCATCTCCCTCTATCTCCATGAAGAGCTCAAGAGCAGGGCTACCTGCCAAAGGGGAGGCCCCTTGCCCCTTCCTCGCCAAACTCAATTACTCACGCCCCTTGTGTGAGGTGTCGCCTCAGCAACACTTGGGGAAGCATCGACCACTCCTGGCCTGAATGTGCTGCACAGGGCAGAGCTGCTGCTAATGCAAAAGTGAGAGCAGAGTCGATGCTACAATCACTGCTGTGGTGACAGCACCACATACAACACCTAAGGCATCTCTGCTTGTAGGTACACATCCAGCCTAGGAAAGCAGCCACGGCACCATGGAAGGCAGTGTGGCTTTAGTTTAAGACCAGTTTCTATATATTTGTTGTCAATAAAGGAAAAAAATGGACTGTAAAAGCATAGGGATTTAGGGCTTGTTTGAGGATTTTTTTTTAATTCTTTTTCTCCACTTCCTGGGTTCAAGAATAGCCTAAGAAATATTCTTTAAAATTGTTTCAAGTCTGATTAAACCTGACAAGAGACTTCAAGCAAAGGAAATCCTTCTAAACTCTTGGAGTTTATCAAAGTCTGTATACATTGCATCTGAAATCAATAATCCTGCACAATCTACAGCATAAGTGCCTACCTCCTCTTTCACAGCAACAAAATCACATTTGGGAGGATGCTGTCTAGATATACCTAGCATAAGCAATAACAGCAGAACCATTAGGGCATCTCCAGCTTTAGCATATGCTTGCAAACAGAGTACATACCATAACTATTAACAACTAATACTGAATAGCCACCAGTGCTGGTAGAACTGGGTGTCCCACTTAAGGCCAGGTTAACTCCAAGAAGAGCCTATATACCTCTAACCATGCCTACAGAGCCATTCTTCTGCTTTCTTCCACTCTTGAAAATTTGCTATCTTCCCCATCACTTTGGACCAAAAGAGACATTTGAGAATCTCAAGTCCAGCACTGGATTATACAGTGCAAACTTTGAGGCTTCCTTGTCAGAAGACCTCTACTGCTTCAATCAGGGCAAACATCTCCAGATGCGTTACTTCTGCTCAGTCAGGATGCGGAACTATTCTTGCTGTTTTTCCTTAGGTGATCTCACCAAATTACATAGTCCCATATGAAAAAGTTGGTTCAGCTGACCCTTAGGACACAGGTAGGATGATATCAAATTTAAGTTTTGCTAACATTATTGCTTAGTTGGGGCAGCTGATAAACTTTATAGCACTATAGGGCACTATATTATCAGCAGCAGCTATAATTTGCTAGAGGTGAACTGAGCTCACTACATAAATATTGGATATCCAGGAATACACACCAGGCAATGCCTCCCATAGGTCCTTAGCTCGGTACCAGCGGGAATGAAAAATTAGTTTCTCACCTCCTAATGAAACCATTTCTAGACACCTATTTCTGCATCAGGCATGGACACAACTGTTTGCTTGAACTTCTGCTATTTCTCCAACTGGCCAGCTCCTTAAGCCCCAAATCTCCTTCCTATAGACTTGAGAAGCTGCCTTGTCTGTCTTATCACTCGCTTCTTTGACAAATAAATGCTTTTAGAATGACCTCTTGGTTCAACACATTTAGTAGAAAAATGCAGGTAACGGAAAAGGTTCTGCTGATTTTGATGACACTATCACTTCTCCCACAATAAAAGTCTGTGGGATACGAAAATCCATATATTTTCCAATTCTTACTACAGTAGTAAGGAAAAGAAAATGTTCTTTAAATCTAAAATGATACAAAAATTACCCAAACAAAGGTAAAAGTGTTTGTGGGGTTTTTTACCTCTTATTTGACTGATTTGCTTCTAGTAGCTTCTGATCAAAGCTTTTATCAGTTTTCATGAAAGCAAGAATAAAGATGAAGGCTAGGAGAGTCCCATCAGCTGAAATTTGCACTCATGCATAGGCATATTCAAATTCCAACTTCAGAAATCGATGAGAACAGGTACTAGAATTTACCTGATCAGGAAAATATGTTTAAATGGAGTAACACTAGCATGTCCTAAAATATTTTGCAAGTAAACCAATCTCAAGCTGGGATCTATTCAGGATTAAGATAACAAGTGGTAACATAGAGCTGGACATTCGATCAAAGGTAATGATGCTTGCTCTCTCTCTGGCTCAAAAACCATTTGAGAATATATTTGTATTACTACTAACAAGACGACCTACCATTTATTTGTCATTAGTTTCACCGGGTCATGAAAGAAATGATTGTATTAACTGTAACACATATTATTAAGTAGGAGCCCTTGTGCATTTCTCTCACAATAATTCATGCTTAAATTTATGGGAGGCATAAAATTCCTGTGGTAGAGTGCCTGTAAGAGAACTAATGTATCTTGTATGACAGTTATTGACAGCAAAAAGAACTCTTAACTTGCAACATGTCCTAGTTAATTGGTACATTTGGTCTCAAAGAAGACCCATTAAATAAATGGTTTTTAATCATTTCTCTTTGTGAAGTACACAATGAAATTTACAGCGACCTCACTTGGACTTTATTGTCAGTTTTTTATAACGGGTTCCTTCAAACCCCACTTGGTAGATTAGATTGGACCTTGAGAACGGATTAGCTTACAAAGTACCATCTTCAAGCTTTCAAGAGAATGGGGTCATTCCAAAATCAAATCTCAGCAGGTACCAAGTGTGGGTTGAAGGTGGCCTCTTTTCCACATCTGCATATGGAAACACAAAGCTCTAGCAAGAATAAACAATTTGGCAATAAGAGTATGGCCTTAGCAAAGGAACCTGTAAGAATAAACAAATAAAAAAACCACTGCTGTGACTCGTTATACAATCAGTCTGAGGGGGAAAAGAGAGAATGTTTTTCTCCACTGGATTTCTGCAAATCTTTTTACTCATAAATGTAAACACTCAAATAGTGATCCTGAAAGGTGTGTTACAAAGATTGCTGCAATCTCCTGCCCACATTCATTCAGCTCTGCTCCCTGCAGCCAGGGAGGATACCCATTAGATATAGTTAAGCACATACAAAAGCCTTTGCAGAATCTGGACTTGGGATATTCAATAAATGCAACTTAATGTTTCCCATATATAGCCAGCATCTCCCTTAATATTTTAAGGAAGAATTAAGACAGAGAATATGAAAGTAGGCATAAACCAAGTGAAGGACAATGGCTGGAAGCTGGAGGTGCAGCTGTAGTTTAGAATATGCAGTTTGATATCTATAGCCACAACTTTTGTTTCTGCAGAAGTTGAGGAACCGGGTGTTTAGGCATGGGAGCCAGGAATAAAATGGAACTTGGAACAAGATTTGGAGAAGACAAAGGTTTGGCCAGGGAGAAGAGGCCTATCTCCTTGAAGGAGGGAATGGCAGGAAAAGCATTCATCTGGAGGAGAAATGGGCAGCAAAGGCTACAAATTCAGCCCTGGAAAATGCTGCCTCCAACCCATCAAAGCATTGATTTTGTCAGGAATGCTGCACACCTAACAGCCTTGGTGACAAACCTCAGCAACCTACAGCAGCCGCAGGGCAGGACAACCAAGCACAGAGCTGAGAGTAAAAGAAAAGGGAGCCCAGAGAGATGCCCAAAACCTTGTTTATATTCTCAGTGCTTAGCTATAAGATATAGAAAAAAAACCAAACAGCAACTATTTGGACAATATAGGTATAAAGCAGCTCTTTGAGAGCTATGAGCTGTCCATGGAAGAGGACTTTCTTCTTCTATAATTGCTCCTGTGCACATGCACAGCAATGCCATTGAGAGACGGGGTGAGAGCAACCACCCCAACTGACAAAGCTACACCAGGAAATACTGAAGAAAAAAACCCCAAGCGTTAAAAAAGAGGACATGGACTCTAGACCTTTCTTCATCTACTTCAACACAAGACAAAAAGTGTGAGATAGACAAACCCCACATCACCAAGCTCAAATCCCATCCTGGACAAGGAGCAGACAGGACAAGGGCTCGCAGCCTCCTTTCCCCCAGGTAGCTCCTTGGGGACTGGTGTGTTCTCCCCTCGCTGCAGGGCACGGGGCTCCCACGCCTCAGGGGAGAGCGGGCAGATGACATCTCACACGGAAAATTTTAAAACCGGCAAGAGAAGATGAAAGAGATGTTGACCTAATAAAGCCTCTCCCTCTGAGCTGGGTCTCACAGGGACTCGGGTGGATGTTAAAGACCACACAGCATATCTGAAAAAGGACAAAATTTAAAATAACATAGCCTGGTATTTCTGCCAAAGAGCAGAGAATTTTACTCTTCTGAGTACAGAAAGAGCTCTTACTTGTTGAGAAAACATACCACTATATCACTATAATATACATTACTATACACTGCCTGCTATGGAAGGGCAAACAATATTTGATTTGGCATAAAACTGGGACAGTGGAGAGAGAAAAAACTTGAACCTGCACAAAGCCCGTCACTCTCCATTAAACCACCAAAACACTTTGAATACGTCTGAAGTGACAAAGCTGCTGTAAGTCGACACCGTATACCACATCTCTGGGGGGCTTCTCAAAGGGTTGCAAATAGCTGTGACTTCAGAGAAGTTGGATTTGTTGTATTACAAACCATACTATATTAAAAGGTTATAGAATACATTGGCACCCAAGGTTTGCAACTAACTCTTGCAGACTTTGGATTCATCTTTAACTAAACTGAAAGCAGTAACATCCCCAGGCCATCTCTGTTCATGAACTGGTAGCCACATGTTACTCATACCTGTCACTTCATGAAAGTCACACCTGAGTCACTTATTCCCTTCTTTGTATGATCTACCCCACGTACCAGAACTCTTCCTTTAACTCATGAACACTCTACAAACAGGTTGTGATTTTCAAGAGCTCCCTTATTACACATGTAACTGTTTGATAGCCTTTTGTGCAAATTAAAAGAAAAAAAAAACCCAACCTTTTCAAAAGGACTAAGTAATTTCTGGTGGGAATACCCCAGAAATCTATACAAGTATCCATGGTGCATTTGTCTTCTGTGTTTTGTTCTTGTGAATAATAATTAGCTCAACCAGATGTTTGTGAATAAGAGATTAAACCGGTATGCAATATCAGCAAATCACGTCAGCAGGTTTTATTCACAAGAACATTCTCAAATACTTAACATTATATTCACTCAATGCCAATCTGAGCTTCTTTGGCTCTAGTTTCTTGGGTTTGTGTTAATTGTACATTTAACACACCAGCACAGTAACAGCTAAGGGAAGTCCAACTTTTTTTTTCCCTTTTCTACTTTGCTTCACTGGGAAGCATGACCAAGGAACAGGGAGGATGCACATCTTGGAAACAGCAAAGAACAAAACAGTGTGCAAATATGAAACCAGTAAGAATTTCCAAGGAAATTCCTTTACATTTTAAGATTCAGGTCTGTGTTGAGCACTCTTGACCTTCTGTAGCAGAAGACCAAAAGTTCTGTACCCAATTTTAATTCTTCTTTTCCCCCAGCATATTTTTCAAACAAACCTAACTTCAGAAATGGGGGGAGCACACATCGTAAAAAACATGAGCCAAGTTAAAACAACAAGGCCTTCATCTCTGTATGAATCATCTAGCAGGAGAAACCCAAGGACACCGATTAGGCTTTGTGATGGGACGCAGGATTAACATTCTGCAGGACACAGCTAATGAGGATACAATTCCACAACAGGCCTATTCTTTCCCAAGCACCTGAGTAATGCAGGTCAGGTGCTCAACTGGGGGGGTGGGGGCCAACTTTCCAGCATAATAATTCAATGAAACAATGTAGGACAGTGCTGTGTAATGCTGCAGTGCAGCACAGAGTGTCCCAACATTCACTTTCTTATTTTTGTGTGACAAATGGCTCTCGTGTCTGTCCCTGGGGAGAAATGACTCACTGGCTTCTTGGCTCCCTGAAGAGAAGTTTCTCCTCTGCTCTCCCCACCCTCTGTAACTACTTCATTTTCTTTAGGCATTAACTGTTGTCCAGTCCAAGCCTCCAGTAGATTTTTGTTACTCCTTTGGCTCTTTACACCCCTACTTCTCAAGGTTTTTTTTTTGTTTCTAGGAAAACAACCACAACAAAATATCTCTTCCAAGCCACAGCAGAAACAAAAGCAAAACGGTCATAACGCTTCCATAACGCTAGTGGGTTTTAGCGTACTAAATGCGATGCAGCATTTGGGGGAGGGGTTTATACGAGAAAGGAGTGCCAGGGAAAAGGGAACGATGGCTGAAATAAGGCTGTCAGCCCAATGTTCTATATCAGCATTTTTGACAAGAGTGAACTCCAAAGAGTCGAAGGATGAGAAGACACAGGAAAGAGTGAGGGAAAAATCTCAGATTTTTTTCTTCCTACTACAGGCCCCCCAATGTGTTGATGGAATATTTTCAACCAAAATCCTGCTTGCAGTCTATTTGCACTAAGAGTGCATTGCAAGACCACAGGAGCAGCTCTTAATGAATTAGATGCTTGCAAGGTTCTGTATCTCAAATGACAGAACATGTCAAGGTCCCCTGAGTACTGTTTATTCTTTAAAAGGCAATTTTATAAAGATTTTGTTTGCAGTTTAAGGTTCAGAAACACTGGAAACTAATGATTTGTAACCAAAATGAAATCCATGTCTCCTATTGATTTTGTTTTAGTTACTTGGAAACAATATTGATTCCCAAGAGATGCATCTAAACACCAAGTCTGAGGCCTAAAGAATTTCCATACCATTGATTAATAGATGCTCTCTATCACTTTCAGTTTTAATGAGACATTTTCTCTTCCATGAGCTACTGTATTCTATCGAAAGGTCAAATGTGGATTCTGTACAAGAGAAACATCAGCACACACAACCAGCCTCAACTCCAGAACAGCTGATTTCTTTGCTTCTTTAATTAAATCATGAACAATTGTTTTCCTTCCTGTTCCCCAAAAGTTATTTTATTAGTGTGCTCTGTTCTTTTGATAGTCAGCTCTGTTGATATTTAACCTATGCTTTGGCTGGATGTTCTTTAAAATTAAGACTGCTTTTGCCCTGTGGTTTTATAGGACACAATAGAAACCTGATTCATGACCAGGTCAGTACATTACAAATAATAATGATCCTCATTAAAGAAATCCCCATTACTCTTTGACGCATCTTTCCTCTGGGCCAAATGCCATTATCTGTGCAATGCTCTTAAACAAAACCAGCAAAACTGGAAGTGACAGTCAATACAAAGCCATTCATAAAAGAAGCTGATTTGCAATGATATTCGCCAACCCATTGGGAAATACATATCACTAGGAATTCAGTAAGTTATACAAGTGTTTATTATACATTCAGCTTGGTAAACGATGAGAAAATTTCCTCCCGGCCTCAGAGAGAATAGCTTTAAATAAATCCTTACGGATTAACAATACTTCCAGTAGTACTTGGCAGCATGAGGACAGAATACACAAGTTACCGCAATAGGAAGGTTAAAAAATAGGGAATTTGCATCCACCGAAGTCTGGGGTGACAGGATAGCAGGGCCTAGCATCATCAGCCAGTTGCAAACCCACAGATGGGAGCAGCAGAACCCTAATCCAAAACCACTGAAAGGTGAACAAGGTTGAGATAATAATTCAGGTTGAAATGGCCCTTGGGAGGTCTCTACTCCAAGCATCTGCTGCCTCTTGCCCTTCCATGGAACAGCTCCAAAAAAAGCCTCTCTCAAACTCCCCTACGCCATCCCTTTGGGTGGCTGATTTTAGATCCTCCCCCCACCCCAGTCCCCTGGGCTGCCGATGCCTCTCGGCAGACACTTGCCCAACTGATGGCTATTCCCAGAGCACCCCCACAAAAAGCAACAACGTCAGTAAACATCAGTTCTGCTGCACAGCAAGAGCACTTGGACATCTGCTTAATTTTATATGCCTAAATGCCCTGGTTTGGGAGACCAGGGCAATTTGATGCTCTGGAGCTGAGCAAATCATGACTGGAATTTGGTGACTGGTTCAAGGGATTCACCCCCACCCCAACAATTAATAGGAGAAGCTGGTTTTACTTCGAATACTTCAAATCTAATACACATTTTTCTTTATAAATAGCAATTTCAATATATTATGAAAATATTCATCAACGCCTGAAGTTCCTGGGCTTCTATTGAAGCAAAGTAAATTAACAAATTAAAAGGTAATATTCAAGCACTATATGCTATTGACAAAGTTTATGAAAAAAATGAGGTAAGGGAGTCACGCTGCCTAAGCATCTGAGCTGGAGTCTGGTCTATAATAAACCAAGCCTTGATGTTTTAGTTCTCTCCCCAACAGGTTCCAAGAATATATTCTCTTTACCTTCTCCCTGCTCCCCCCAGTCTAGTTCAGTTTAATATATAGTTCTTTCAAAGTAAAAGAGCAGCTAGGATTTGCAAATTCAGATTTTTTTTCTGTAATCTATTAATAAAAACTAACTTTGAGAATGCAAAAACTACAGAAAGGTATTTTAACCAGAAAACATCAATTCAATTCACCAAGTGCTGATAATACTGTCTTTAATAAACCAGCATTAGATGACACTTTAAAGGAAAATGGAAAATTGATTACATTTTGAAAATCGATTACATTTTGCTTCATTATCCAATACATTTAATGTTAATTTATTTTAAAGTACCAGTTTTCTGCATAAGTTTAATTCCAGTTTCTATGCAAAAAACAGATCAAACATAGTCAAAACGAATCTATGAAATAAGTTATTCAGGGCTGTTTAGCAAAACCAACTGTCAAATTAAGAAGCCAACCTCTCGCGTGTTAGAGCAATGCACCTGTTCATGTGATATAGTAGATAACACCGTTAGACTCTAAAACTAAGCACCAAATTTTGGATAATGACTTCATCGAAAAAATCCACATTCTAATGGTTGCTAGTTAATCAGAACAAACCTCCCTTCAGAAAAACCATCTTTAAAAGCATAAGTAGGAAACAAGAATAATACTGATGGCAATACAGCAAAGTGTTTGATTGCTGGTTCCAATCACCCATTTTCACTGATGCTTTCTAGACCGACCTGACAAGCACTGAAATGCACCAGTATAACCTCCCCAAACCTGTCCTCCCCTCCTCGCTGGCTGTAACAAATTCTAGATTAGGCCATGACAATGTTAGTGCACCTAGGGAGCAGCAAGGGAATATTATCCCTTGGGCAGAGGTGGAAGAGCCATACGAAGTCCACACCAAGATCCCCACACACACGCAGCCCATCGCCTTTCCAGAACTCAAGCTCACAGGCTGTATGAAGTCTGAGCCTTCGCAAAACACAAAGCAGAACGGCAATGAGCTTTTCTGCCTTCCCATACCCCAGGTGCAACAGCAGAATCAGCCAAAGAAGTGCTACACATCACCTATATTAAATGCATCTGTAGTAAAGGGCAGCCAACAGTAATTCTCTCAATCCATCCACTAGTATTTAGGGACAGAGGATGAAATGCTGACCATACACAGCACACCGCACAGGATCTGTTTTATTGCTAAAAAATTTGGCACTTCCTTATCATGTCATAAATCAGCACTGAGAGAATAAGCACATACGTTTTCTGAAGAGTATATTAAATCAATTGTCACCAAGAATATAAAAAGTGTGGTAGCGACATGAACAATTGTATCCTGCCTGGAAGATGGAGAATATAAGCAGTTTCTTTAATTTTATTTTGGCAGTTCCATTCACATGGATATAATCAGGTTGCATCAGCAATTGTATCATGATCTCCCTTTAGAGATTTACGACCTGCCTCAAAGAAAGGCTTCCTAAGGCCAAAACTTTTGAGGTCCATATTACCAACCTGAGTGTTTGCACACTGAGAAGAAACAGTGAATGTTCAAGAACCCAGGCTCTCCCCTTGCTAAATCATGACTGCAATTTTTTATTTTTTTTTTTGGCCTGTGCAGTTCTTTTTACAGCACTACAAATGCAGGGAAATAGCTGGAAAGAGAAAATCATTAACTGGAACGGCGACAGCTAATCCGTCTGCAAAGGCCAGCTCCCTCCCGCTCCTGCAGCCACAGGGAAGCAGGGCTCCACCACGCCAGCTGAGACCCAATTAAGAGCTCCTGGTCCCAGGTGTTTGTAGGTGAGCACTTTGCTAACAGCAGCCCAGACAAATCCAATTACTCCCAAACTCTTAGGATGGGAATGATCACAAATATTTTTATAATTGTTATTACGGTTTTAGGGTAACTGTTAATCTAAATAAGGTCCCACAGATCAAAACAAATGGTTTTCCAGGCACTGGTGTTAAAAAAAAAAAAAAGCTTTAATGAAATTCTCCTTGAAAGCCATTTACTTTAAAAGCTCATTCTTAAAGTTTTCCCTCACTTCTTCCACCTGCCCACATATCCCAGGGTTTCTGCTGCCACCTCCTACAGCCTCCAGGTCCAGATCCACCATGATACGGGGCCAGATCCACAAGGCAACATTTGCAAGGTGCTCACAAAAGTCAGCTGGACAAATACCAGCTACCAAAAAAAATGACATTTCCCTGTTACGTACAGATACATAAGACAAGTTGTCCTTAAAGAACAAAATGCTAACGACAAAATGCTAATGTCAGACTCTGTGACAGATTAAGTGACTGAAATTAGCCAACCAAAAATCATCATGTGCTACTAGCAAGGTAATTAAAGCTGAAGTTCCATCTCCGTATTGCAGAAACCTGCAATTAAGGAAACCACCTGGAACTTGGGAACCCATCAGGAGCATTCCATAAGCACACTTACTTGAATGAAAAACTAAATAAACAAGGTAACTTAAAAAGAAATTATATGTTCTCACATCCTGTTGCAAGATACAAACATTCAAAAATCCATCCTTTCAAAGCACATACCTTAGAAGCAAAAATGTTTGGGAAAGGAAGCCTGTTTCAGAGCAGCAACTACTCAGTTTTAGATAAAAGGCACTTTCAGAAGTGCTGAAAGAACATCAATGGCATGATCTTTAATTTTTCCACAAACCCAAGAATTCGAACAAAACTGCTAAACCATCTGTATTACGGTTGTGACACTGTGCAATTATTTCCATGGATATATTAATCCAAATTTATACATGACACAAGCGGGTTAGTAGAGCAAGCTTAACATGCTGGCATTTCAGCATTCATATTCTGTCAAGTACTTAGAGTTTTTAGTAGATTTTTCTCCCTTACACTTAAAAAGAGAAAGAGGTGGCTTTGAGACATTTTCCTACCCAGATCACTCAGTTGGCAGGGCTCTTCTTACTGCCAGAGATCATCAGGATGCTAGGATACCTGAAGATACCTTGTGGTTTTGGTTACATATATGGCCCTCATTCACATGTTTTAAGTTAAGCTAAGTGCTTAAGATGTTGCCAACCTGAGTTTCACTTCAGAGTTTCCACTGCTAACCAGACCGCTTCGAGATGTATAAAAAAAATCAGATACTACCATATATAAATGCATGGCACCGTGTTCTGCTACCTACCACACAGCTTGTATTCTGGCAAATATAAGAAATACAGAAAGGACAAGGAATATTAGATATCTACAAAGGTCATTATTAAACAGTCCCTAGCCTTAATGTTACCTGGCATTCTCATTTGGCATTAACTGCAGAGGAACAGCCTGGTACCTTACCAACCTTGTCTTTTTGTAGTGACACAGTAAGAAGCTTCAGTCTCAACTATTTAAAACTTTGGCAGAGTGAAGAAAGGAGAACAGACACAGTTAATGCCCAGTTAGCTTCCCTGTACCATGGCTGCTATTATCAAGAAGAAAGGAAAAAAAAAAAAAAAAAAAGCCAAGACGACAGTTGTAATTTCCCTTTTAAAAAGGGTGAGATATTTATGACAGTCTTTTTCCTCATGTCTGGAAAGAGTACTTCATCTGCCATTGAATGGTACAAACAGCTTTCATTCGCTTAAAGGATATTTGTTGAAGTTAGACCTCCTCTTCCCATGTTATTTATTCTATGTATAGCTGTGAACCCAGATTTTCCAAAGTAAATCTTCAGAAGACCTTGCTTATGCTTCTGCTTATGCTTCTGCCCTTACTTGAAAGCTGATCATTAACAAAACACACCCAGACATTAAATGTGAAGCTTATCTCTAAAGGGTTTGCCAAAGTACGTTGGCAACCCTATCCTCATATCAGTTTTTTTGAAGAGTGTGTATCATAGCAAACTAAACTTTATACATCTTCACCAGAATTTACACCATATTTCCTTTAGTGTTCAACATGTGAAGCCAAACTACTCTGTTTTAAACATTCAGAAGACACACAGAACAGCTACAGGCCTAAGGCCAAGAAAGTTGCAATGAACGTAAACACAAATTAAAAACAATCAGGAAATTTTGAAGAGTGGGGAAGTAAGGATGGACAGTACTGGAGAGCTGTGTTACATCCAGTCACAGGCACAAGGTGTGGATAAAAAGCAAGAGAGGAGGGAGGAGAGAGGTGGTCAGGGCAGTACCAGCATTGTCCTCTACCACCAGGGCCACCCTTCTCTGGAGAATGCCACAGGGGATGCCAGCTCTTGCAAACTTGTTGTTAACTGCCCTTAGAAAATGAGAAGCAGAGAGGGCAAAGGAGAGGCCTTCCTGTTTAGCACATTTAATAATGCACCTTATTATTTTTACACTTTTTTTAACCTTTGTTACACTAGAACAATTTTGGTTTTGCGATCTCAGTCACCTCTGCATAGCCTGCCACTTGCTAGTGTGTCCCAGGCCATCTGGCGATCCATCAAACCAAGGTACAGGAACCAGTTTTCTGTAACCAGCTCCCAAATTATCCACAGCACCCAAAGATGAGAGGGTGCACTTCTTAAACCTCACTCATTCATCTGAGAGCCACAAGGTACAGACCTGAGAGGCAGAATCATAGTTTAGGGGCTGGTGCCAGGCAGGGAAACACCTACAAATCGAGGGGAAGATAGGTGCTTGGGCCAGGAGGTCCCTGCAAAGCTTTGCAACTGCACCGTGCAGGCTGCTCTGATCACAGTAAAGTCAGAGCAATGAAGACAGATGGAGCAGAAACCACTTACCCCTTCCTAGCATCCAAGCATTCGGGTCCAGCTTACTGTGAACGCAACAGATGTCTGGAGCGAGAGCACTGCACCATCATCACCTCTCCCTGCTTCCACTCGAGGCCCCCACTGGGCACAAGTTGTGCTGCAACACTGAATTGGGCCATGTATGTTTGTGAGTGAGCTCCCATCTAAAGAAATAAGCCTTTCCAAGGAATCTGAGGCTATCCATAACGCTGTTTACATTACAGATGCTCTAAAGAAACGTGTTCAGATGCAAGCTCTTCCTTGAAGTGTTCTGCAGTGCCTATAGCTCTAATGCAAGTCAGTAGTTTCCCACTGACTTTGATGGGATTTGGGTTTGGTCTTTGATGGGAAAAAAAAACATAGCCACCAGAGTTTTTAAAAGAGCTTCAGTAAATGCGGCTATTGCTGCATTACAGGACTGGTAAACAAAATCATTACCTGTAATTCATCCATTTCCAAGGGAACTTCCCTTTAAGAACTACAGATCTGACAGAAAAAGAACATTATCATCCTTTTTATCCCAGATCCTGGGAGAGGGAAATATGCCAGAAAAAGACAATAAGGCATTGATTTCCACTGAAAGAATGAAAGAATGACTCATCAGATGGCTCCTCTGAATAAAAAGTTCACGTTCACAGGAAAGGGGAGAAATCCTACCCTGGGCTTAGGTGTTACACAGGGAGGAAAAAAAGATTTACAGTGATCCTTAATAAACTGATGAGATGCATCAGAGAAGTTTGAAGCCCTGGTCAAAGATTTAAGTGAAAACAGATTTCAGAAAGGATTTCATGTCGTTTAAAGGACTTTCATTTGACTTTTAAATGCTTTCACTTTTTAATACCCAAAAAACCCCCATGACTCTTGTCAAGACAAATCCTCCGAAATTTCTTTTTGCAGAAAAGCAAAAACGTCCTTGAGGTGCTCTGCACTGTGATGCCATTCGAACACGGCACCCGTTTCCACCTGCAGGAAGCAGAGCTCTAGAGAGGCACGATAAACAGCAGCAGGTTTCATAGAAATGAAGTATGAGAGAGGAGTCATGTAAATATTGCTAGAATAACATCTCATGGGTTTTGTCTTCCTAAACAGCACTCTGACATGATGGATGTGCTGCTGACACCCGGTGTTATATTGGGTGCCACTTTTAAAGATCATGTTTTAAATCTAAAGTGCAGAAACAGCTACACTGTAGGCACTAATAAATAAAGGGCTTTTTGACAGCTATGGGAAGGAAAGAAGTTAGACACATACTATCAAGTTAAATTAAACCCAAAATTCAGGGTTTATAACAAGCTTTAGTAATGGCTAAGACAATCAAAAAGTTTCCAGGATATTATTTCTTTTCCTTTTAATGAAATCAGTGAACGACCATTTCTCTCAGGGCTTAACTCCTGGGTGTCTCGTCCACCAAGGGCATCAACAGAAGCGGTGATGTGCTAACAAGCCACTAACTTTTATACGCAGCTGGTATTGAGGACAGGCTGGGTGTACCATAGCATTTACCATAGACAGAATAAACCAAAGCTTCAAGGTTTCCACAGAAGTACCCCACGTTCCCATCTCAAGCTCCGTGTAGAGCCATCGTATTGTCACTGCCCTGGGCCAGGTTCAGAGGCACTTTGCAGGTACTGGGTTCCCAATGGCATTAACACACCCCAATTCCCACTGCATTTCTGCATTACAGTAATTTACCATTCATGCTCAGAAGTGAATTGAATGGAATTTATAGGTTGGGAGCGGAAAAGCGAGGGAGGAGGAAGAACGCCCGTGGTGCTTCCTAAGGTTATATATTTATACCAAAAACTGAAAGGCATTGGAAGACCTGTTCTGTTGAACAATATTTTGTGATAGCACGCATTTGACAGGAAGAACATTCAGATACTTATCTAGCAATAGTTGTGGGTTGTTTAGATGGATGGAAAATAAAAAGAGCATGAGTCAAGGCCATAAACCTTCTGATTTATAGAGAGATGTCACTGTATTAGTAAAAAAAAGATTCAGTCAATATCCAGGAAGCTTCGAAGTAAATGTGACTTACAACTAAATAAGAACAGGTTGTGAAATTTTATATACTCTGCCACTGAAAAGTCATACTACAAGGCATCCATTCTTATAAAGGATCTGAAATTCACAATAATTTCTGAATGGATATTTCGGAGATGGATTGCAAACGCATTTTACTAAATACCAGTGTCTTTGCTTATTCCTCATGCAGTGAACACACATTTCATTTTTCTTCCTCAGAAACAATAACTCTGCCAGTACCGAGGAACAACGCAGAGTTCTCGCTGCACGCAGCTCGGGGAGAGCAGCAGGCGGGCTCACGGGACGGCCATGACGGAAGAATACGGAGACACGCAAATAAGCAAAGCAAACATTCTTATCGCGAGCAGAAGCTTTGTAAAGCTTTACAATTCGTGAAAGCACAGGGGCACCTCAGTGCATGTAGTTAAGCTATAACAACATGATTTCACACGATTATCCACTGTCATTAGAACCTTCCTGAATTCCTTGCAGGACGCGAGATTTCCTGATACCTTTCGATTAACCTACCTCTTTAATCTCACTTCACTGGAGTAAAGGAGAATTGGCAACAGCAACGCTTGCTGCCCCTGCTCCCCTTTTATCTCTCCACATTCCCTGCCACGCAGCAAGGGCTGGCAGAGCCGTACACGCTGCAGGA
>NW_009259312.1:3032731-3049752 GCF_000687185.1 Egretta garzetta | reverse complement strand
AGCGCGCCCCCCGGTGCGGGGGCTACACCAGCCACCATCAGTGTGGCTTCCCGGGACCTGACCCTGCCTCGGCTCTAATAGTGTCACACTGGGGCTGAAAATGCAAATGAAGGCATGTCTGCTGGAGCCCACGCACCACGCCAGTGCAGTGCAGCAGCCCTGGGCTGCACCATGCTTCACCCCTTACATAGGGCTTCACGCCTCAAGAGGGACCTGCAGCAAACTAAGACTGAGCATCACCATCACAACACGAGCCATAGCTACAACCGGAATTAATTCTTCTGGGATCTCATAGGTAACACAGCATTAGCAACAGATCTCAATGTGATTCATGCTCTTGGAGATCTCATCCCATTCCTCCAAGTTAACGTATCTCCACTTTACAGACAGCAATATCAGCTTTTCAATGCTTCTCCAAAAAACAGTTACACAAATGTGCCTGTTACCCTCTTTTGGCAGTGCCAATCCATGACTTTGCAGCAAAAGGGACGTTGAAGATCCAGCCAGACATCAACAGTTACGGAGCTGCCTGTACTCTGTGTTAAACAGAAGTTGCAGCAGTGCGACGTGACAGACAGACCCCAGAGGCAGCGCAGGAGGTGCAGGTTCTGCTCCTACAGCTGCTGCTGGCCTGTTGGGTGACCTTGAGCGAGTCCATTCACTTCAGCATCGAATCTATAAAGCTGAGCCAATACATCTGACCTCCCTCGAGATGAGCTTTGAGCTTTACCCAGGAAAAGCTCTGTGCAAGAGCATAGGGGTATTGCATTATTACTGCACGGATACATTAGCTCGGTTCTGTAGGGATCAGTTTACAAATACAGACAGGCAGAGAAAAATAGCTTATGCTAGCCCTAGCGAAGAGATGCTTTCAGAACCGTTATAGAAAAAACGCCAGATCTCTGAACCCAGGAGTCCAAAGCACTGGGAAGGGTTTGAAAGGACTCTGAGGATAACTACAGCACCAGCTCTACAGGAACGACCGTGCTGGTGTCACGAGATGGGCAGGATCTTAAGGAGGTTTTTGTTGGGGTTTGTGAATTTTTTTGTTGTTGTTTTGGGGCATTTTTTGTTTTTCACTGTTTTAACTCCTTCCTCTATAAAGCCTTTCCATTTCTGCCCAGCAGACCATCACACTTCTCCTTCACGCAAGTTCTTGGACAAATACTTACACACAGAAGAAACTTCATCAAAACCAGTGGGTTCATCAAGACAAAGCATATCTGGGATGGTAAATCAACAATTGATCTTCAGAGTCTATCTTTCGCTATTCTGAGCTGGGAAAAGCCAAGGCCTATGACCTGCACAAGAGTACATCCTCAAAGCTTAGTGGCCACACAGACGGTCCCAGCAACCAACAACACCCACATCCAAGGGACGATGGTCTACCCTGCCCCCATCTCTTTCCAGGATTAGTACGTTGGAAAGAAGCTGTTTGAGGACACTTTTCAAGATGGCCTTTGCAAGCCTCTGAAGTATGGCCTCATTCTAAATCATTAGTAACCATTTGGGGGGATCAAACTAAGATTCTAGGAGTAATCAGAAAACTGGAAAGTTTCCTGAAAACACAGACAGTATGCGAGACAGCTGAAAACCCAGCGATGTAGAAAGAATGGTAGAGGGGAATGAAAATAAACAGAAACAAAAAGATTTCAGAAGAAAGGATGGCCAAAACGTTTTGCCTGCAACATATAGCGCAAGAAGGATAACAATAAAGTGGAAATTAAAGAGAACAGCAATTTTACTGTGTTACGTCAAATCACATTTTTGACATTCATGACAGACGAATAAAACTCGTGCAGTCAAATTGTCAATGTTTTAAGAGAATATAAATAAAATCCCCTCACCCCCTTTTTTTTTCTTTTTCAAGTAGACCCCCGTATTTCCTTAGGATTAGATACCATCACAAAAAACACTGGGGGCAAGGACAAGACTGCTCAGTTCTCTCATGACCAAGCTTCTCATGTACAACCAGTGCCTACAGATATTAGAAATTCTGCAAATACAAAGAGTAACAAAACCAGCAGCAGCCAACAGCCTTCTGCTTTAGGCCTTGTGAGTTAAGATCAGCCCTACCCAAGACAACCTGTTATTCTCCCGCTAGCCAGTTACTTGCACACCTGCGATTCCAGCGGCTCTCCTGCGAGCACAGGACTGAAACACAACTCAGGGCTGGGCATACAAGTACTGGCTTGCACAGAGGAAAACTGCTCATGTTCAGCCAAGGCCACCACAGCTCCTGCTGATGACAGGAGAACTTCTTCCCTTCCGAGGAGCTCTGGGACGCTGCATACAACAGCTAAGGGAGTAACGAAGGCTACTGCTTTTCTGTGTGTTGGGTTTTTTCCACTTTCAGCTGATTCCCACGGGCAGCTTGTGTTACCTGACAGGACGTGGACATAGGTGCCAATTTGCTGGAAGGCGAGAGCCAAGCTGATACCTTTCCAAGAGGGTTTTATAACATTGAGACACTGCTGGTACCTAGTCAGATGGGTTTTCCAGCTATTTTTACAATCAGTAATGAAAGGGTCACATTGCTGCTGCTTTTCTAGTGTGTACATCCAGTCAATTCCACACATAATTGGGACAAATGCGAACCCAACATTTATTTTTTTTTTTCAATCATGTCCGGTTCGGAGGAAGAAAGAGATTGCATAAGCTATTGTTAAAGGTTTTTCTGTCATTGTACTCACACACCAAATAAAAATTCTCTCAACTTTGAAAAGTTCAACCCGTTACTCTGAAAATTTCCAGACATCGGATACAATAGTACCTGCTCTTCCTTGTTATGTGCCTGAAACCCTTTACATGGGAGTCCAATTACCAGTCTCTCACCAGTCACATGAAAACAAAAAGCAGCTGTAGCTCCCAAAATAGTGATAAGGTAAAATCTTCTGAAATCAGCATGCTTGAAGAGACGTCCTGCTGGTTTGGTCAGCCGATTAATGAATCCAGAAGTCCCTGAACCACTGGCGTACAGAAACCTTGGTAAAGTTTTTCCACTGTCACCAGATAAAGAATTACACTGTGCCCAGTCCTGTATTGTTCATGTACCCAATGGGGAAAGCAAGCACTGAGGACAGCCAGCCTGACCTAACATTTCTAAGAAGAGCCCAAGGGAGCAGCAAAGGGGCCCCCACATCCACAGTGGCCCAGGCCAGGGGGCTGCACGCGTGCGCGTCCATTTGCCCCTCGCCTGCAGGCTGGACCTGCCCTTGAAACAGCACCAAGGAGCAAAGCATTCCCAGGACTCTTCTTCCCTTAGATGTACAAGAAAGGCTTGAAGAAAGCCTAATCAAACCTTTGCAGATCATAGAATCATAGAATGTTTTGGGTTGGAAGGGACCCCTAGAGGTCATCTAGTCCAACCTCCCTGCAGTGAGCAGGGACACCGCTAACCAGATCAGGTTGCTCACAGCCCCGTCCAACCTGGCCTTGAATGTTTCCAGGCATGGGGCCTCCACTGCCTCTCTGGGCAACCTCCTTCCAGTGTTTTACCACCCTCATTGTAAAGAATTTCTTCCTTATATCTAGTCTAAACCTACCCTAAATCAGGCCTCCCTGCCGCCTTCTCTTCTCGAGGCTGAAAAAGCCCAACTCCCTCAGCCTGTCCTCACAGGAGAGGTGCTCCAGCCCTCGGATCATTTTTGTAGCTTCCTCTGGACCCACTCCAACACTTTCATGTCCTTCTTGTGCTGAGGGCTCCAGAGCTGGACGCAGTACTCTAGGTGAGGTCTCACCAGAGCAGAGTAGAAGGGGAGAATCACTTCCCTCGACCTGCTGATTCGACCTGATTTCTTAAATGTTGGAAATTATCACTTAGAAAAAGCGTTACACAGGAAAAAGAGAAGTGTAGTGGGCTGGAGATGTCAGACTTGTAAAGTATCTTCGCTTAGGTACAAATCCTACATAACACATACCCCCTATCAACCGGCTGACAAGCCACAAGCTGCTGGAAGCTGGCAGCCCGACATGGCTCGGGACGCCTGTTCCCTCCACTGTCATACTCCATTCTAAGTATCCACTTGCAAGCACAGGTCAAGGGGGGATACTATACCAGACAGCGCCTTGGTCTTGCCCAATGTATTTGTTCTTATGGCTCTGCACTCCCTTCAGCCATGGAAAAGGTGTTCAAGGAAAGGTTTTGCAAAATAGCTTAGCAACACCACACTGATTTCCTTGCATACGCGAAGAAACTCACTGATATATGAAGAGCTACCTCCTTGGTCCTGCCTCTCGTCTTCAACAGCAATCAGAATCCAGGGTGGGAGAGCATTTCAGACAGAAACTCACCCATGCCAGCAACGTGCCCTCCATCTGCAGCTGCTGACGTACCTGCACGGGCAGCCTGGAGGCTCGGCCTCCCACGCAGCCCTGGCGGTGCAAGAGGGGCTTTGCCTGGGAGAAGTGAGCTTATGAAGAGAGCGTTACTAAAGCTCCCGGACAAGTAACTACAGCATGCTTGAAAACAGGACTCCTGTATGCCGATAAGTCCACTTTTTTTTTATAAAGTATAAAATAATTTTCTGTTGAGGACTTTTGTATTAAAACTTGCTCAGCAGATATGAAATTAATTTGATGTTTTAACCAACCATTTTTACAAACTGTAGGAAGAGACAAGTGTGAAAATTACAGTTATTTATAGTCAGACAAACAGCTGACAAGACTGCACAACAGCCCGGTAGCGCAATAGCAATGGCTCAGAGTGAAACAAATTAGCCTGGCATTTTTAATTAAAAATTTTCTGCTTCCTGGAATGTACCAATTGTCATCTCTTTCTCCATGTCACAGATTAACAGAGTATCCTTTAACTACTTTTATGTAACAAACTATTCATATATTAAATATAGAAAATATGAAAATGAGTTAGTTTATCTTTAGAGGCTTTTCCTTGACATATATGCTGTAATTGAAACATTGAGGGAGGTATCCTACAAGAAATTGGAGGGTGGGGAAGCTAGAAGCTGCCTTTGACAGCTAAATTGGGGGGAGGTTGTTTCTTTTTTATTATTTTTGGAGTTTGGATAGTCTAGCTCGCTTAGATCTCACTCTGGATTTCAGATAACATTATTTCCTGACCTGGTGCCGCGTGATGAGATGCTTGCATGTCGTACAGTGCTCCTAACTTGCGGCCTCTGATGTTCTTCTTCAAGCTCCTGAGGGATTCTCAAGTTTTAGAGTTTATTTTAAGAATCCTTTCAGATCTTGTGGCTTTAGAGAAAGGAGTTAACCACTAAGCAGTCCAAGACTGGAAAACAGTCTAAAAAAACTTTAGTGTTCCCTTAAAACCTAAGCCAATGTTGTGATTTTCTTGGTGCCCGATGCAGGACTTTGCAGTACTGTCACAAGTCTCAAAACACATGAGAGTCCGGTGACTTCCTACGCTTATCACAAGTGCCTACATCGCACTGAAGCTCAACAGGTTGAAGTGCAAGCTTCTGCACTTGCCTCAATGACAGCCAGAGCAAAGAGATTCCTCCAACTTTTTCTTAAGGAAACATACTTAAGTTCCTATTTACTCTTCTATCTGCAAAACGGTATCAGACAATTTAAAAACCAAAGCAGAGGCCAGTTAACAGGACAGAAAGGGGTAGGTGCTCTCTTCTGGTCTCTTCTGAGCCTAGACCACACACGCCCTTTGGCGCGGTGGCAGTTTGCAATGGAGGCAGCCGCGCCGCCTCTTCGAGGTGCATCGGGCAGAGCACCGGGTCCACTTCCCGATGGCTTCTAAGCCTATGGGAGGAGGGAAGAAGAGGGAGGGGGTTAATTTCTTGCCCCTGTCCTCTTGAATAATGCAAATATTAAATACTAGAAAGTCTCATTCTCTGCAAAATTGTAATTGTCAGGTAGTCACCATTCCCCTAACACAGATTAGGCAATTATTTCTCAGTTTAGGGAAATGCTCACCTGCCATTTCTGTCCACTTTTGTTTAAACACAGGCCTCGGGGGACTTAATAAATTGAAGCGGTTCACAATGATTGCCAAGATACAAAATGTGTTTATTTTTCAGCACCACATGTTGGATGGGGTGGGGGCGGGAAGCGGAACTGAGCAGCAGCTCTGTGCTGGGAAAGAAAATAGGTTTTCTAGATCTAAATCAACTTCTTGTCCTGAAAAAACATTACAAATGTGCTGGTATTTCTCATACACCACACAAAAAACACAGAACCCAAGGAAACTCTGCATTATCTTCCTTCCTCCCTGTTTTAACAGGGATCTGAACTTTTTGGGGTATGAGAAGTACAGCGCACATGTTGGGGGGGATAGTACCTGCTTGCTCTGAGTCTGTACAAGTAAAACCATTAGTTAAATTGAGTTTAATTACTCCAGTTTAATTAACTTAAAGAAATTTAGCATGTGTTGGCCTTTTTATATCCCAAAGGAACAGCAGAGACTTTTAACCTTCCACATCATCAAAATTAATTAAAATATCATGTTTATTATTTCTGAGTACAGAATTATGCAGGACTGGAAGGGCCCTGAGTCGTTCAGTCCAGGACACACCTGAGGGGTTGTATGACACAAGAAACCTTTGCAAACCTTAACAGAAAGCCCCTACGCCTTCCTATGCTCATAAACAACCATACAAAATGGGGTGACGGACCGAGGAGGGAAAGCTAAACACAAAAAATTAACATACATAAAAACTATTTTTTCTTGTATTCAGAATGCAAATTTTCCAAGGCAGCATTGCACAAAACAGTCCCGGGTGCATTTAGGCTTCTTCAAAGAAAAGTTTGCCAGTCCTTCGTTGATCAAGTCCATCTTCCTGCAGCCTGGTGGAACGCATGAGGCTGCAATCACATACCCTAGCACCAACACAGTAGGTGCGTTACTGTTGACTGGCTGTTCTTCTTGGGCCAGTTGTGACTGCCTGCTAAAGGATCAGAGGTTACTTATTAGCTGAGGAATTGGGTACTGGAAGACTTTTTTGGCATTTGGTGTACTAGCAAATCCATCTATGAAATGTTTTGATGTAGCTGCACCAATTGCCTGATCCACTTAGTCTCCTGTTAAACCATCTGATTTTCATATTACACATCAATAAGTCATCAACATGGTTTCTTACTGAGGCTTAATGCACAAAACCGTCACGTACAAATGAAAGAAAACAGTACAAATATGCATATAACACACACATTGAGCACTAACTCAAACATATCTATACATGATTTAAGATGAACCATGCTCACTGCTTGTTAATGTAGCAACTCTCCTTAAATCAAGCACTTTGTCTCACAAGGAGAGAAGAGGAAAAGGGATATAAATAGGTCAGGTTTTTTTTATCTAACTTGATAACATAAATACTAATTATTTTTATTTTTGTTACCAAGTGGCATAGTTACTGTCAAGGTTACTTGGGTCTCTAATATGGTATTTCCACATTTTGAAGTATTAAGATTTCCTTTAACAGTAAGTTACTAATTTTCTGATATGTAGTACTTGTTTGGGGCATAACTCATATCCCCTGTTGTGATTTTTTTGCTCTTAAATGATTACAAGCATGTCAGCCTTAACTCCATCTCACCACAGGGGTTTATCTAGCCATGTGAGCAAAAACATTCAGTGAAATCCTGTAATCAGATTTTTTTCTAGTGGGATTATTTTGATGAGGTTATTTCTTACTGGATTTTGTAACTGAATAGACAGGGAATTTTGTTGCACTGTCAATACTGCACTTTCTTACTATAAAACTGGGGAGGGGAGGAGAGGGAATGTTTTTTATGGATGACAAGGAAACCAAGCATCAGATAGAAAGGTAACACATCTACAAGGCTCAGAACATTAATGAATCCTGAATGTCCCGCAACACCATTCTGCTTGTTAGTCTTATCATTAAACAGCCTTGCTGGAAAGCTTGCATATTTGCTTCCAATTGCCATCAGCATATGAAAAATAATCTCACGCCCCTTTCATTATCTTCCAAGGCACCGTCTCTCCACCAGCATCCCCGCACAAGCTGGAGGATGGGGCAGACCCGAGGCAGAATGCTGCTGCTCACTAGCCAGACTGAGGCGTGAAAAAAACCCCACCATCCCACATCTCCCCCTTTTCAAACTAAATGTTTGTTGCTAAATCATTTGTAGATGACCTGATTCTGCAGCCCTTGCCCTGTGAGGAGAGGCTGAGGCAGCTGGGCTTGTTCAGCCTAGGAAGTGACTGCTTCAGGGGTCCTGATGTCAGCCACCCCATCCTTATATTGAGGTTTTTGATGAGATGGAGCCACGTTCTTCCAACACAATGTGCCTTTAGCACTTCCTATGATTGCATCATACCTTCACAAAAGGTAATCAACTTCATAAAAGTATATCAGCTGAAAGCTATTGCTTATAAAGACCACAGATAATCAGACAAGAAAGATCATGCACAGGCCATGCCTGAAGAAGTATATGAGGGACAAAAAAAAAAGGGACAAACAGTATCTGACTGCAGGGAATTGAGGGGCAGAGAACAGGATGACTTCACCAGGCTCACAGCAGTGACTAAGTAGGCTTGAGCACCACCAAGACTGTTGGTGTCCTCCCTGGCACGCTTCAGCCCCCGCCAAAGCCAAGCACAGCCGGGGGTGCTTCCTAACACACAGAATAGAGGAGGCCACGGTGCTGGGCAGGGGAGAGGGGAGAGAGAACATGCGCTGCTCTGTGCCACTTGGCCTTAGTGCTAGAGAGTGGCTGTTTTATTCACCATTACAGCTCCTTTACTTACTACCCTAAATGCAGGTTCCCCACCAGCTCATCCAGCCTTTAAGTTCTGAGCACTCTTCCTTCTCTACCCTGGTTTTGGTTACAATTTTTTCTGCAGTGATTAGATGAAGAATGATTAAGAGACATATAAATAAATTCCGTGAGCGCATAAGATTGTACCACAACAATACTTGGTTTCCTCCTTACTTATGAAGTTGCATTACTTGCTGCTAATCGTCTGCAAACCTTGCCTCCCGTCATGCAGTTACATGCGAATCTTAGTTAACTTTTGCTTATAAAGAATTTGCATTTGCGAGAACTTTGCTATTATTCATATGGTGAAGTCTGCATCATGATTTGCATGCAAGACTCATAGGAACAGCATAACCTAGCTCTCGATGTCATTTTATCTCGTGAATCCAGCCTTCAACCTAACTCATGTTAGATGAAAACAAATCTTAAAATATTCCATCCAGCGCCAGCACAGCATCTTTAAGCAGCACCACCTTTCTATCACACTTTATTTCTCTTTGCATGTAAGGCAGCTCTGTCAGAAATCATTCAGTGTTTTTATTCTTTATTCCGGTCCTTTCCCAAAGAACACAAACCCAGCAAATTAAATAGAAATGGAGTTGCCAGGAGCGAAGCAAAATAGTGAGTTTGCCAAATAAACCATTACATACTTAATCAAATGAAAACCACTTAAACAACCAATTCCAACAGAACCTTCACGTTACTCATGCTGTATCACATTACAGCAAATTAAAACCTGTATACAGCAATATTAATGCAGTTACATCTACGTTAAAGATCAAGGAAGTGACAGCTATAGAAATCAGAGACGGTTACAATAAAAAACTTGTACAGAGCTCTCCGAAACGCACCCTAAGCCCTCTGGTTGCAAAGTATCTTGATGTTTCCAGTGCTTCTTCAATCCAAATAGTCTGAAAACAGCACCAGAGACTGGTTTTACACAGAGGTAGGCCCAGATGGCAAGCTTCCACTTTGAATGTGGGTGTATTCGAATTCATAGCTTTGGCTTATGTTAATAAGCATTTTAACACTTATGCCTCCTGTCACAGGAGGAAAAAAATAACAGTATGCTGAGCTATTGCATGAGAAACAGGAATAAAGAAGAAAGAACAGCAAAACTAAACCAATCTCAAAGAATTTTGGGGACAGGCTCAGCTGAGCTACAGGCAGGGATAATAATTCTTGCTACCCTCAGACAGACTTGTCTTCCTGTAAAGCTTAACAATGCCTTTGCTAATTTGAGAAAGACCACCATGGAACTGACTCTGAGACTGAAAACTAAGAGGGCAGCATCTTCATAAGTAGGTTGGGATTTACCTGGCAAAAGAACATAAGCTGGAAAAATGTATTTTAAAGTTTTGAATTTGGCAACAATGAAATAAAGGCTCAAAATAGTGGGAAGTGTTCCCCACATGCAGAGAGTAGTATATCAGGGTGAAGAGGGGAGAAAAAGAGAGTTTATATTAACCTCCAAAATCAGATGAGGATTGATGACACCTTTGATTCCAGCAAGGATTAGGAAATGCAGTCGTGCTCTGTTAAGAATGGCCTTAAACTGACTTTCCATGCAGACAAGTGACAGCAGCACAAGTAGTCAGGAACAAAGTGTCACAGTGTGATTAATATGCAATCCTTTAGCTCTTCTTTAGCTTACATCCAAGGTTTCAGTTCACTCTGGGGTGGTTTCTATTAATTTATCTCTATTTGAAGCAAAACCAAATCATTTTTCTTACACTGACATAACTTTGCCTTTGAAAATGATCCCTGTTTCAGCAAGAGGTGCAAACAGATGCAAGTGCTATCTGCACAGTCAGAAAGTGCATTTCTGCTCAGTTCATTTCTCTGACAGCGTTCCGGCGCTCTATCCTGCTAATTGCAGACTGCTAAATCACAGAAAGAAACAGATGCATATGCACACTGGTGAGAAGGATTTTAATGTACAGTGGTGAAGTTATCTTCTTTAGGAAGCCACGTCCACTATCAAAGTCCACTGACAAAGCTCTCATTCAACTGTCAACCAAGTTTTTTTTCAGTAGGCAGCTGGAGAAGCGCATGTATGTCCATCTCACTGTCTTTGGCAATTTCTTCTAGTTCACTTCCACAGCTTTTCCCTTGATCTGAAGAGCGATTGAAATTTTTTTTTCCTTAGATAACTTCTCCATCCATCCTACTGGAACCTTCTTGCTAAGGCCTCTATAACTTGCAGTTTTGCCTCAAATCATCATCCCAGCAATCCTATCCATGGTCAGCAACTAGCTAGAAAACCATTTTATACAGCAATATATAATCCTTAAGCAACATGCGATCCTGATGTTTCAGCAACAGCAAGTTTCCAACTTGTTTGGATGTTTTATTCTCAGTTCGTAATTGGTGTTGAGCATCTAACACTGGTAGTACCCTTCAAAACTTCTAGACCATCTATCTTCCCCTCCTCTCCCCCTGCCCTCTCCTAATACCCTGTGTCTAGTGGCATTAACTGTACTCATCCAACACACGACAGCAGGGGAAAAAATATTTGATGGATCAAAGCATAGACTTAAGGAATTCCACATCACTGACAATCTTCAGTCTAAGAGTTAGGCTAAGGGTTTAACAAAAGGCTACAAACAGAGTACAAGACAAATAGCCATTTCTTATAAGCCTCTTTACTGTGCAAGGTCCCCATTATCATTCTCCAGCAGCAATAAATTTCTGTGGGAATTAAATATCTCTCAAACTACCCCATCAATCAGTATAACACTGTCAGATGCTGCTAAGTACTGCCTCAAGGGAGAATGCTCTATCTCCAAAGTCCCATTACCACCAGGAACTGGAAAACCCCTACATTTCCAAGCAAGAGTGAACTTTCAGAAGAGCCACTCTGCCTCAGTGCCATATTATTTTATGCTATATTAAAAGCAGCAACAATACTTGATCTTCTTTTCTCTCAGTGCCTTCTCTCCCCCACCCCCCCATGCTACTTATGACCTTATGTACTTCACCACTATATTAAATATTATCAGAGAGTTAATAGCCCAAGAGAGGCTATTACCACTCAAACACCAGAAAATTCAGACACAATCTCTCAGTATGGCAACCCCTCTCTCATGTTTTAGAACACAAAATTCAATAACTGACTTATCAGGTCAGAGACCTCAGGGTTTTGTTCATCATCATCCTAAAAATCCCACCTCTCCTCTCAAAGGTCAGAGGCAGGGGGGAACCCAGCGTGGGAATTTCTGCCACCCAAATTTCACTTCAGTTTTTGCCATTTTATAACATGAGGAAATCTTGGCACACACTTTCTGAACACAACTAGATTTTCTTCACAGTTTTTAATTTTGTTTTCGAGAACAGCTGTAGTCAGATACTCTCATTTCAAAGACTAGTGCAGATAATTAAAGAAAGGGCTCATTTACTCCTAAGTAGCTTGCAGAAAACTTTCTTCCCAATATGTGGCCTTCCTCTCCTCCCCCTCCTTTCTTCCATAATCACTATTTGTAATTTATTATATGTGCCTAATTAAACGTGGGATGCAACTGATCTTAAGCCTCAAATTTCAACTTATCTTGGTATTTGTACAAGATGTTCCCATTTTATAAATTAATTGACCTAAAGCGTGGAGAAGATACTAAATCTTCTGCTGATTAGTACAGCCTAATATAACTATTGCAGTATTCACCTTTGTATAGCAGTATCTTCATTTCATAGCCATACTTCCAACATACACCAGCATGGGGAAACAAAGTGGAAGAGGCAAGATGTTTGCCTCCCAAGAAGCCAGGTAAGCATAAAGTTAAAAGAATTAGAATGAAAAAAAATTGCTAGCAAAATCCGTTGAGATGAGAAACAGTATAACCACGGCCAACTACTTTGTATGTGAAATCTTGTCTGCAGGGCGAATACAAGGCAAGAAAAACAGTATTTTTCCTGTCATCTTTCTCGTCTGTACAACTTCCCCGTATCAGTTATCACACACAAAAAAGCTTCATATGTAAAGGGCTGCTTTTCCTAAATCCAACATTTGGTTGAAGGGAAGGGAAAAAGGCAAATAAAGATATTTAGGTAACAGCAAATGATTTAAAACAAGGCTCTTTTTAGAAAACACTGGCCTAGAAAAGACGAGAAAGGCAGGGGGGCTGTTCCCCTCAAGCATTCACATCTCATTTCAAAGATATCATTCCTTCTATTTTATTGCTTTTCATTAAGCATGCCAGAAACACCACAGGAGATTTCTTGGGTATCTTCCATAGCAAGATTTGGGGGTAGTTCTGTTCTGGTTTTAAATAAGCTGTGGGAACAGTGCTGGGGAAGGCAGTGCTGGGAGCAGGGCTTCCTCCTCGCAGGCGAGCACCCTGCGGGGCCGCAGCCCTACCGCCCCCTTCCCGCAGCCAGCACGCTCCGCTCCCACGTACACCATGGGGATCGTCGCAGCCACAGGGCCATCTTGAGAAAACAGCAGAGCTTGCCCGCTCCTGGAAGGCACAAGATGTAGGTTCAAGTGCCCGGGGACAGAGCTTCAACCCAGAATCCCTGCTCTTGAGAAAGTGCTGTAAGCACCAAGTGGGAGCACGCTCCCAACTACCGAGCCTGAGCTGTCGTGCCAGGGCAGCCACTGTGCCCTGTGCTGACCACCGCGCTGCGGGGTTACAACAGACACACCACAGCATGCTGGCAAGGGCCCTGAACCTTGCTCGCACATCCCGGAGAGATGTCTCCAGTTACCGAGACACCCAGCCAATGCACTGGCTGTGGTAGATGTGCACAGTAACACATCACCGGGCTCCGAAGCCACGTCTAGACAAATAGCAGCTGATGGGCTGTTGGAACACCTCACTCATTAGGTGCTATTTTGTAGGTTGCTCTGTTAGACTGGGGCACCTATACTTGGCTCAAAGGAAAAAGACAAACCCAAGTTTGTCTTTTTTAGGATCTGGCCTCCAGTTCTAGAGGTAAAAAATCAGACCTAAGGAGTGTGTTGTATCTGCAGCACTGGCCTTGAAGCAAATCTCTTGGCAAGCACGAAGAAAGCATTTGTCACCCCACCGAGATGGTCAGTCGGTCTGGTGTCACAACAGACCCTGCAAAATAGAGAGGCAAGAAAACCCAAGGCAGACAAGAAAGGAAAATAAATAAGTATAGCGATGCTCTCTCCAAGCTGATGAGCTGGCTGGCTTAGGAAGGGCAGTAATTATTCATTGGCCGTTCCTGAACAGATCCTCAGAGAGTACACGCGGTCTGGTGTCTGGTTAGGGGCGGGGGGGGAAATCATCCATCCTGCAGTGTAAATGTCAGGGCTGTGAGCTAGCTGCCATTTAGGCACATGCTATTGTTTTCTCAAACGCAAGGTTATTTCATCAGGGCCAAACCCAAGGGTGCTCTTGGCGGTAGGTGCAGCACCCCAGAGCTTTTGCTGCACTTGCTGATGAATCCGTGAGAAGCCTGTGCCAGAGACAGGGAGCAGGGACCAGGTATAACATCACCGGGCCATTACCTATCCAGCAACAGTCTGGACTGCCTGAGGACTGGGAATATTACGGGGAAAACATCATCTTAAATAAATTAACCATAAAGGGTATAGTGCAGGGAGGCAAATCAAATTAAAAATAGGTTTTTCCTCAGACTTCAGCCAAAATACTTGAAGTCATTTTGCAAGATGATTCACGTTTATGTTTGCTTTTGAGTTCTGAATACTGTGGAATAACTGGAGTTTCTGACACTGGATTTAACAGTTGCAGACTCCAGGGCAATAGATGCTGATACAAAAAATGATAACTTGGGAATTAACACACCTACTTTTGAGTAATAGGTGAATATTTTTATATTCATTTGGGTTTTGTGTGTCTTTTTTTTTTTAACCTGATGCTGAAGGTCTCACAGGCTGCAATAACGGGTGAAAAACTTGCAAGCGCAAACAAGTAAAAGCTGTAATTGTTTCATACTTTAATAATATATTACAACATTGAAGGTTACTCAGAAGGTTTAACTAATACACAAAGTGTCTGTCTACTTATTTAGTAGACCCACAAGAATTATTACACTAATTCCCTGAAGTTTCCCCTATCTTACAATTTTCTTCCGAGTGCTATTCAGGGAGATAATTTTTATCCTTAAAATTCTATCTGATTTGGGAAGGTTCCTGGCTGACAGGAAAGACTCTAATAGATCCTGCTATACGAGAAGAACGTATTTAGAAATGCTATTAATCCTGCGTCTTTCTGGCTTTATTTTGTTCCTTCTTACTTATTAAGGCAGGAGGCAACGCTGCATCCGTCCAGGCCCACAAGGGCCTTGAAATTTCATTTGCGTTCTCCCACACTGAAATCCAGCAGCTGAAGTTTAATTAAACTATAGGCAAGCTTCGAGTCTTGGTCTAAGGAAATCAAGAAAGGGAGAAAAATACTACTGTATATTCCCGTTCTAATCTTGTATTATCTTCTGTGTTAGCAGAAGGGAAATCCTATTTGCACTTTGAATTTACTAGCTTTTAACAGGCAGCCACTTGTTATCAGACATTAGCATGAAGTTATTTTGAAGGGCAAGTTTACATAACAGAACTATTCGGTACAGCTGAACCTAGCAGAGGAGCTGGTGAACGCTGCTGATTAAACAGAGTTTCCGCAAAATCTCTTCCCTGTTTGTAGCTGTCAAAATTTGTTTCTGCTCTCTAGTCTGACTTGCTTCTTTTGAACCCACTTGCTGTGGAGCCTTAAAATGATCATTTTATTCATTACCCTCGTGCCCTGACAGCACAGATTGAGCTGAGCTAGGACAGCAGCAGAGCTGCATGGAAATCAGGACTCTCTAGGGGGGCGGAAAGAAGTGGTCAATTGTGGTTTCATCTTTCTATCACAATCCGTGAAGACAGACAAGATGTCTTTATGATTGAAATCTATTTTTCCCCTCTAAAAGTAATGTCACCAGTTTCACCTAGCAAGAAAACAAATATGCCTGTTAACAGATCTTGCGAATTCTGGTTCAATGGAAAAATTCACCTCGGTGCTTATGTAATTGCCCCAACATAGCTTCATTAAATGGCCACCAGTGAACAGTCCACTGGCAACTACAAAAAAAAAAAGCCACAACACAACCAAAAAAGCCCCCCACACCACCACAACACATCAAACTTTTTGCCTACGTGCTTTGCCATTTGGATTCTGCTTCATCTATATTTTTCTTCTCATTGTTCCACCTACAGTCTTCAGTATAAATCTGCAGTAGCTCTAGCATGAAGCTATAGGTAATAAAGCAAAAACAGTTACAGAGGGCATCGGGATTCCCCCCAAACCTTCTCCTTCCAGGACTGCTCCAAAATTCAGTTGCTGGGCAGGATATATTCCCATAGTGATTCCCAAACAAGAAAATGTAGCTCGTTGCTATGGCATTGCAAGAGGAAGGATAAATAAGTTCATCATATGTCAGTCTGAAGAAATTTGACCTGAAGTTCTCTCAGACCATGGTGTTTCAACAGATCACATCTTCACAGCTGCACATAGGAAACACAGCAAAACAATGACCACAAAGATGCACCTGAATAGAAGAAATTACATCTCTTCTGTCTGTCACTCCTCCAACATTTAAATGCAATTAATTTAAGCAGCTTTATATCTTAGTGCAAGATGCTAAAATTCTTCATAATTAAAAGGTGAGTTCAATCAACTAGTCACCTGCTGGCAAGAAAAAATAAACGTATTTTGATTTGGTTTTCCTGGATGTACAGTGAACGCAGATGACTATCCTCCAGCCTTGTCACCAGCTCCCGGGATGCTGGTGCCCAGACCCTGCAGTGGGAATCCCAAGCTGGGTTATCACTGCCCCCAGTCAGAATGCTCAGATGGTAATGGAAACATCTGGAGAAGAGGAACAGAACATGAAAAACCATGGGGGAAAAAACTGAGCATGGAAGGATGGCTTCTGGCTTCTTACAGTAGGGATACTTGTTTTTGTTGTTTTTTTTTAAAAAAGCATCAACCAAGAGGAGAATTGATGCCAGCCACCTGCCAGGCAGATGTCTTTTTGGTCCTAAGCACCAATTTTCAACAACCAACCAACCTAGGCAGAACTAGAATGCACAGCTTATGTGGTACCACTATTTTCCTTTGCATATTTTCAGTGTGTTTGCTTGAGCAAGACCTAGTTTGTTATTTCAGGCCTCTAAAATACAGAAAATCATGGGAGACAGGAGGGATTAATATTAAAAGTCAAAACCAAGTCTATTTAAAACTAAAAACCAACAGTAAAGTCTTATTCCTTTCCCTTTATGTATAAACACGCAATCTACTGTTAAGTTTTACAAGCTTTGACAAATTTCTGTCTTCCTCATC
>NW_009259312.1:3025426-3032716 GCF_000687185.1 Egretta garzetta | reverse complement strand
GTCGGCACATTAAAAACTGAGCTATAAAGTATTAATTCAATATTAATTTAAATTTAACGACGCAACTTTGTGGAAACAACATCAAAAATTTGAACTAAAAAGAAAAATGGGGGGAAGGAAGATCATCTGGGTTCACTTGAGTTTAAAACCATTTCTTACTTCTACAGAAGTTGTTTATCATTCCAGCGATTCCATTTGTTAGGGTGGCATCTCTATTTATAGAGGGTTTTTTCCAAAAAGACAACAGGAAACACTCATCCCAAGAAAACCATTTTAGTTTTCAGTGGTAATAGCACCCCATAGCCTGAATCTACGATGAGTTTATTAATTATACATTATTCTCAATGCATAATTATGTAAAGCGCAACAAATTTGGTCTGATTTAGTTTTCCCTTATGTGGCAAGAGTGCATCCATATTTAATAAGACCATTGTAGCAAAAGTGAAAGCCTAAACTCCCTGCACTGTCCGTGGTTATGAAGACAGTAAATTAGAGCTTCAGCGCGGGTCCTTTGAGTGAAATGCAGCAATTAAAAAACTGTATCCAAAAATTACTTTTTTTAGTGGGGGAATAAAAAAAACTAAACATCACGCTCCAACAGTTTTGCTACAAAGCCAGTGATATTTTCAAATTCACATCAATGACATTTATTATATATAAGCTTCCAGATAAAACACTAAAAACATAATATTGTTTTAGTCTGCCAGCAATGGGCCATGTATTTTTTAAAGTAGTCTACCCAATGTTTCCAAGCATTCTTCCTAATGGCATTTCAGCTCCCTTCTCCCTGGCATTTTAAACCACATCCAGATTTCTCCTATACTTCTATTTAAACTCTCAATCTGTCAGTTCTATAGCTTTAGTCACTGTTTTGGGTAGAAAATCCTGAAAACAGAAAAACACGTCAGTCTACAGACAGCCCAAAAAGGGCTGATGCAGAAATAAGACTGTTGCTAATAAACTCACGATTACTACTATACACTTGCAAAAGCACTTTTCCCCTGATGTGCAAATGGTTAAAAAAAAAAAAAAAAAAAGCAACACAAAGCTTCTGGTCAGCCTCTTGGGATGGGCAAGAGGGGAAGAAACAAGAGCAAAGACTCAAAATCATCAGCCAGATTCACTGCAGGCTGCATGGCTGAAGTGCAATTTATGGAGATGCACAAGTACAGACCAGAAAACAACAGCATTGATGAACCAGGTTAATTTGTGACACCTTAAAGGAGACCGAGCCAGAGGTGACAAGGGAATAGTTGACTAGGAAGAAAGCCCAGCAAGAAGTTTGTGTAGGAAACGTGTGCTGGGAAGTCACATCACAGATGTGCTGGAAGGTTGCAACAAGCTTGAATCTAAGGCCATAGGAAACAAGAGGACTGCAACATTGGCAAAATAAAGAGAGGGCAAAACCATGCAATAAATTTCAAAACTCAGACTTTTTTTTCTCCCTGTAATGTTCAAATAAACCAACTCCAATTTCTGTCTCCAAAACCTCCCACTGCAACTTGTGAGAAGAATTCCATACTCACATTAGCCTCATCAGGCTTTCTTCTGGAGCAGTGCCAATGCGCAGCTCATATATCAAAAAATTGCCAAAAGAAGCCTATAAAAAACCCCAACGACAATAACAAGGTACGCATACCGCCACACAGATGGCAACCTGCACAGTCAAGGAGTTTGAAAAACTAGCACGAAAACCTTGACTGAGTTTTCCTACAGACATTAAAAGGGATAGATTCAGAAGCTGAAAGCTTCTGCGGTTCATCCTCCAAAAGGAACTCAAAAGCCTGACGTAGTCTAGCCAGTCTCATACAGCCTTATCATTGTTTTCTCAACAGCTTTGCCAGCATCTCACAAACCAGTTGTGGGAAAGTTCATAACGTTGCATACAGTTTTCCATGACATCCAGTTTCCACAGATACCCAATTTTGCAAAAGCCCCAGAAGAGGAGCAGACCACAGAAGGACTCTGATGGTTTATTTCCACCGGGCTCACTGACATCCAGCTCACTGAGCAAAAGCCAGCATGGTCTAAGCTCCCACACATGGTATCCCTATAAGACTTTGCTTTTTCAAAGTCCCTTCCATCTTTTCCATATCCGATATTTTCATGTTTAGCAATAACAGCCTGACAATAACATAAATCTCTGCATTTCATTAAAGACAGCTGGAGTACATCAAACCAAACCCAAAAATAACTCAGTCCACTGTGGTAAATGTTGCTTTCAACCCATACTCCACCTCTTCCCAAACTGAAAGTTTCTTCTACTACTGCAGGAGAAGTAAAATCCTCTGGAGATTTTCTCCCCTTAAGATACTCCTCATTTTAAGCACTGCTGATTGCATGAAATTTGGCACATGAAATATCAGAGTGTAGAACAGTCTTCAAGGTCCTCAACATAAAAATCTAATCTAATATTTATATCTAAAAAAAAAAAAAAAACCACCAAAGATGATGCATAAGGAAAACCCAGAAAAAACCTGGAAGCATCTAAAATATTAAATTAAAACCATTTATCTGAAGCAGAAGATAAGTTGAAGGAGTTTACAAAAGAAGGGAAAGCCGACAGTGATGAATGTGGCAATTTGGAAACTGAGAAAGAAAGAAAAGCATGACGAGGGAAAGTTATGGAGGAGGAGAGCAGGGAGGACTAATAAACGGGGAGACACTGGAGGGAGGAGAGGAAACTCTGAGTAGCCTGTATGCATAAAATTGTTTTCCATAACAGTAAAACAGAAACAGGCAACCTCATCCCTCTTCCGACTTCAGCAACCTCAGTAGAGTTAACAGGATAAAACAGGCTGCAAAATATGAAGCTGAAGTCTCTGCACTAAACCCTCTCAACCATTGCATAAATAGCTCCTCTCCCTCATGGGATTTTCAGTTCCATTATCTAGAGGCAGCTGACATGTTTATAGCTTTGATACTGAGGAAGGCAACAATCCGGATTGTTTAAGAAAACCATGGGCTTTCCATGGACCTCCAGGTTGTGGTGAAGTTGGGGATTTCTTTCTCCTGCTCCCTCCCTCTGCAGCGTTTGACATACACTATGTGAGACTTCTTGGTCTTTATACGAAACAACTTCATTTTTTTTAATAGACATGGGAGCCATTTAATGATCTACTTGCAGAGGCTCAGGAGACGTGTAAGAAGAATGGATATTTCTGTGAAATTGTCTCAGTTCAACATCTACGATATAGATGCCTGTGACTGCAGCAGACTGGATTCAGCAACCCATGTGTTCCCCTGCTACCCTGTAGTTTCAATCATTTTTTTTCTGTTGCAAAGTAGCAAGATACAAAAAATGTAATCCTAAGAGGGCAAAAAAATTAGACGCGTAAAGGAAAGAAAGCTACCAACAAGATACACACAGCACACATTAAAGAATTTCTTCATATGCCAAGGTTCATTATCGCCACAGGAAGCTTCATAAAAATCAGAAATAAATTGCTTAACAATGACAATCACCCATAGAACAGATGTTAATGTTCATTATCATATTAGGAAACTGGCTAGACAGTTAAACAACTCTGAAGCCACACAAACGTTACCTCACAAAAGTAATTTTAATTCAGCTAAAGTGTTCTTGAGTACTTGTGTCGTATCTTTGGATTGCTGACAGCTATGTCCAGCCTCTAGCCAGTCTAATCAATACACGTTTTCCTGCCAATCTGCAGATGAGCTGGCTATTTATCCCAGGATTCCTTCGCAAATGGCAAAAGCAAGGCACTGCTGGAAGTATTTAACTTTGTAAGAGCCTGAAGGGCACCAAAGTGCTTTGCAAATTATTCATTTTGAGTTTTAGAGCTACAGCTCTGGTTTTCAAATTCTTTTGAATGGCACATTGCATTTATTTCTTCATACAACTGCTTCTCTATACTGCTTATCCTATACACTCCCCACAAAAGCCACCCACCATATGCACTGTGTGCTCCAGCTGAGCATGTAAATATAACCTTTTCATGCCGCTAAACTGGCCAAGGACACCTTCAAAAAACAGATGAAAATGCAATACAAACAGGCTGCTAATCCACACCAAAGATGCTCTGGCCCCACAGTTTTGTCAGCCGCTGGAGAAATCAGACCCTCAGCCTCAGCTGGAAACACAAGCAATGAGGCATACAATTTTAATAGAATGCCACATTTTTCTTTAGCTCTTTATTCATAAATTAAGCTTTTTTTTTCCACCTCCCTCATTAGTTTTTTGTGGGGTTTGGTTTTGTTTTGATTTAGTTTCTGTCCCACCTACATTGTGTTCTCTTCACTTGGAGTGGTTTAATGCTTATCTTTCAGCCCTCGCTTATACGCCCATTTTTCACATGGTGTTCAATACTAATAGCAATGACCTGAAAAAAAAAAAGGCTGATGGGTTAACTTCTATCCGTACCACCTTAGTAAAAAGTGTAATCAATTAAAGATCATATAATGGAACTGGTGCTTATCCAGATAAAATGCAAGTTTGTAGAAAAAGAAACCAAAGCCAAGAGAGTTAAAAGTACCACTGAGGCCTAGAGAAAAAATGGACTATAAAAATATACATGAGAGATAATAGTGGTACAACGGGTACCTCTCACACACAGAGCCCAGCGATTCCTTGCTCATTTCTCATGTTTGAAGTAAAAACCTTTAAATAGTATTTATAGGAAAGGACCCAGTGGCCCACCAGAACTGCGGGGCATCCTGACACTCTGCAGAACCAGGCCATAGAGCCCCCCGTTAGCTCAGGTTGCCTCCAGTGCAAAGAGCACCCGCTGTGCAGCACCACGTACCCTGGCCATACCAAAGCCACCGGAAACGTGGGGACATTGGGGACCAAAGGAGACCTGCTGCATGGCCAGCAGTGCTGGGTCCTCCCTGCCGCTCACCAGCCATTTGCACTAAGCAACGGAGGGATGGGCTTCAGTAACGGGAACGCTACCGACAGCCACCCTAACCATAAAGCTCTGTTTGGGTTTTTTTCCCCCCCAACAACACAACCTGGCCACTCATTGCCACGAGCAATAAATAGCTCAGACAAGTGAATCCCTACCATCAAACCATCTGTTTAACCAAGGCCCACATCAGCAGTAACCAGGAGGCATCCCCAGCTGCGTTTGGGAAGCAGCACTGTGAGATCAGCAGCTTCAGTCCAGGTCCCAGCAGACAAAAGGTTCCTTTGCAACTGGCATGAACGAGTCTCCCTGACAGAAACTTCAGGAGGTTTTAAGACATAGCACTGAATTCAATCCATCAATTACATTCCTACACAAAATGTGGGCAGAACCTGGAGAATTTTTAACCCATCCATCTTGTCACAGTCAAGCACAGTGTCATGGTTTAACCTCAGCCAGCAACTCGGCCCCACATGGGTGCTCGCTCGCCCCTGCTGGGATGGGGGATAGAATTGTAAGCGTAGAAGTGAGAAAACTTTGGGTTGAGATAAAGACACTTTAACAAGGAAAGTAAAAGCCATGCACACAAGCAAAGCAAAACAAGGAATTCGTTCCCCGCTTCCCACTGGCAGGCAGGTGCTCAGCCATCCCCAGGACAGCAGGGCTCCATCACACGTAACAGCGACTTGGGAAGACAAACGCCATCGCTCTGAATGTCCCCCCCTTCCTTCTTCCCCCAGCTGTATATGCTGAGCATGACATCATATGGTATGGAATACCCCTGGGGTCAGAAGCCACCCACCATATGCACTGTGTGCTCCAGCTGAGCATGTAAATATAACCTTTTCATGCCGCTAAACTGGCCAAGGACACCTTCAAAAAACAGATGAAAATGCAATACAAACAGGCTGCTAATCCACACCAAAGATGCTCTGGCCCCACAGTTTTGTCAGCCGCTGGAGAAATCAGACCCTCAGCCTCAGCTGGAAACACAAGCGATGAGGCATACAATTTTAATAGAATACCACATTTTTCTTTAGCTCTTTATTCATAAATTAAGCTTTTTTTTTTCCACCTCCCTCATTAGTTTTTTGTGGGGTTTGGTTTTGTTTTGATTTAGTTTCTGTCCCACCTACATTGTGTTCTCTTCACTTGGAGTGGTTTAATGCTTATCTTTCAGCCCTCGCTTATACGCCCATTTTTCACATGGTGTTCAATACTAATAGCAATGACCTGAAAAAAAAAAAGGCTGATGGGTTAACTTCTATCCGTACCACCTTAGTAAAAAGTGTAATCAATTAAAGATCATATAATGGAACTGGTGCTTATCCAGATAAAATGCAAGTTTGTAGAAAAAGAAACCAAAGCCAAGAGAGTTAAAAGTACCACTGAGGCCTAGAGAAAAAATGGACTATAAAAATATACATGAGAGATAATAGTGGTACAACGGGTACCTCTCACACACAGAGCCCAGCGATTCCTTGCTCATTTCTCATGTTTGAAGTAAAAACCTTTAAATAGTATTTATAGGAAAGGACCCAGTGGCCCACCAGAACTGCGGGGCATCCTGACACTCTGCAGAACCAGGCCATAGAGCCCCCCGTTAGCTCAGGTTGCCTCCAGTGCAAAGAGCACCCGCTGTGCAGCACCACGTACCCTGGCCATACCAAAGCCACCGGAAACGTGGGGACATTGGGGACCAAAGGAGACCTGCTGCATGGCCAGCAGTGCTGGGTCCTCCCTGCCGCTCACCAGCCATTTGCACTAAGCAACGGAGGGATGGGCTTCAGTAACGGGAACGCTACCGACAGCCACCCTAACCATAAAGCTCTGTTTGGGTTTTTTTCCCCCCCAACAACACAACCTGGCCACTCATTGCCACGAGCAATAAATAGCTCAGACAAGTGAATCCCTACCATCAAACCATCTGTTTAACCAAGGCCCACATCAGCAGTAACCAGGAGGCATCCCCAGCTGCGTTTGGGAAGCAGCACTGTGAGATCAGCAGCTTCAGTCCAGGTCCCAGCAGACAAAAGGTTCCTTTGCAACTGGCATGAACGAGTCTCCCTGACAGAAACTTCAGGAGGTTTTAAGACATAGCACTGAATTCAATCCATCAATTACATTCCTACACAAAATGTGGGCAGAACCTGGAGAATTTTTAACCCATCCATCTTGTCACAGTCAAGCACAGTGTCATGGTTTAACCTCAGCCAGCAACTCGGCCCCACATGGGTGCTCGCTCGCCCCTGCTGGGATGGGGGATAGAATTGTAAGCGTAGAAGTGAGAAAACTTTGGGTTGAGATAAAGACACTTTAACAATGAAAGTAAAAGCCATGCACACAAGCAAAGCAAAACAAGGAATTCGTTCCCCGCTTCCCACTGGCAGGCAGGGGGTCCACCCCCCCCAGGACCGCAGCG
>NW_009259312.1:2995150-3025416 GCF_000687185.1 Egretta garzetta | reverse complement strand
AGCGACTTGGGAAGACAAACGCCATCGCTCTGAATGTCCCCCCCTTCCTTCTTCCCCCAGCTGTATATGCTGAGCATGACATCATATGGTATGGAATACCCCTGGGGTCAGTTGGGGTCAGCTGTCCCGGCCGTGCCCCCTCCCAGCTCTTTGTGCCCCCCCAGCCTCCTCACTGGTGGGGTGAGAGGCAGACAAGGCCCTGGCTCTGTGTCAGCCCCGCTCCACCAGGATTTTTTCATTCCGGGGTTATCAACGCTGTGTCCAGCACAAACCCGAACCACAGCCCCATACTGACCAGTAGGAAGAAAACTAACTCTAGTTAGCCAAAATCAGCACACACAGATTGGAGGCACCTCTGTGTTTAAAGTGAAGAGATAAACATATGAAACTTGGAAAACATTTTTCTTCCTTTTGTATCAAGAGAATTATTGCCATAACTTGGACTTCAAACACTTCCCTAATGCACTGGGCACTTAGACCACACGCTGCCTCCTGCAAACACTGCTGGCTGGGGAAAAACACATTCTTTCTGTTCCACCCAAGTTAATGCTGCATTTTGAATCCTTGGTGGAGCAAAGAGTTGACACAGTGTCAACATGAAGATGCCAATTAGCACACTTTACCATGACAGCCACTACATCTTCTGAAGAAACCAGGGATGTTTTTACATCCAGTGATGAGTGGCATTCCTCAGGGGTCGGTATTGGGACCAGCGCTATTAACATCTTTGTTGGTGACAGGGACAGTGGGATTGAGTGCACCCTCAGCAAGTTTGACAACAACACAAAGGAGAACACAGATCAGAAGGCTCTGGAAAGACTTTCCAGTACCTGAAGGGGGCCTACAAGAAAGCTAGAGAGCAATGTTTTAGAAGGGCATGTAGTGATAGGACAAGGGGTAATGGCTTTAAACAGAAAGAGGGGAGGCTGACATTTGATATAAGGAAGAAATTCTTCCCTATGAGGGTGGTGAGGCACTGGAACAGGTTGCCCATAGAAGTCGTGGATGCCCCATCCCTGGAAGTGTTCAGGCCAGATTGGATGGGGCTTTGAGAAGTCTGTCCCTGCCAATGGCAGAGGGGCTGGAACTAGATGATCTTTAAGGTCCCTTCCAACCCAAACCATTCTATGATCTTCTCTGGGAAACAAGTTGTTAGTAAACTCTGTGGGTCCACGTTCCTTTCAAGAAAAGCTAGTTATTCTTCCACACCAGAGATGTAAAAGGATGGAATCAGAATGAAAAAGCTATTTTAATGCTGAGGTGGAACAAAAATTAGCAAAGAGCAAATTAAGTCCTTATTGAGAACTAACTCATTAATAAAGAAATATACCTGAGGTGGAACAAAAATTAGCAAAGAGCAAATTGAGAACTAACTCATTAATAAAGATAGCTCGCTGCTGTCAATTTTATTTTGAAGGATCCACAATATTCTTCCTGCAAACTACTTGCAGTTGACAGTCACCTGCCTATGACTTGCATCTTCAAGGAGTAAGAATTGCAACAATCCATTAAAACAGCAGAGGCAACGTGTTACTCTTTCCAACAGGAAACAGAAATAGAGTGTGCTATTAAAATAGACTGATTATCACCAGCCTGTTGAGCAACTTCTTTTCCAGCTGACCAAGGTTTATAAACCTCTAGGTCTAGAATGGAAGACAATATCTGAGAAAACATACGCATCCATTTACATCTTCATGATAAAGGTACAGCATGGGGCAGAATTGCTTAAGGGAAAATAAAGTAGGAATTCCTCTCTAGAGTTTTCTCCAAATGACTGAAAACGCATTCTGACTTGGGGTCTCCAAGCTGAAACAAACAGAAGGGCAAGCACCCTTCTGTCGGCTTTGAAGCTGAGGCAGCTCCACCAGGCCTTCCTCTGCTCAATGGCAGAAATGCAGGGCCTCAACTTGGTTCACAGGACTTCTGCAGCATCGTGCTTTCCTTGGCATAGTGCAAAAATGCATTCTGACACTTTGGACATACATAAAACAGGAAGCATGAGGGTGTGAAGGTGTTTTCACCAAATCAATCAGCATGCTGATTTTTCCATAGTGCCTCCTGTGAACACATCTTCTAGCATTCAGTAGGGTATAGAGAAACACCTTGAGAATCTTACAGGCAGTAAGAACTATCAGCTATTGTTAAGCATCTATTAAATTCTATACTATTTTCCTATAAGGGATATACTGGTTTGAGCCGAGCGGCTTGAATTTCATTTCATCACTCAGCCTGAGGCCAGGGGAGTGCGGGAGTGATCTGCCCATTATGTGTCTTGAAGCCATTATAACAACCGTTACCAATTTTTGAGGCAGTTTTATTTAATGGCATCCATCACAGCTCTGCATCCCTTCGCAGGCACTGTCTCAGCACAGCACTCACACGGGCAGGATAACCGAACCATCAGACTCCAAAGGGCAGCGGTAGCTTCTGCCCTGCAGCAGTGATTAGCACCAAGAAAGGTCAAGGTTTAAAATGAGGTTTTGCTGTTTCACTTCATATGAGCAATTTTGGACTAATAGCTGTCCTATCTCTTATTAGTGCCGAGTAGTAAGTCATACTATGAAAGCCCTGCAAGGCACACCTGACAATGATTTCATTTTTTACTACTAATACCTTCAGGCACTCCCCTTGAGCTGGCACAGGAATATTATTTACATTACTTTTAGAAAGTAGATAGACACTGCATTTTGATTGGTTTCGTGTACTGTATTTCCAGGATTCCCAATTTGCACTCAGCCAAGTGGTTGAATACCCATAAGACACCTATTACTAAATACAGAGAGATCCAGACAAATGTTACTGTTCTAATCATTTATGCTTCTCAAAGGCATCAGCCGTGCAGCCGCAGATCAACAATTTCAAGGTAGATGTAAAAGACTGCTTTCATGCTTACTGATTTGCATCTTTGAAACGACAATATTCTTCCTTACAGTTAATGAATGAGATGCTTGGTTTACTGCCAATGTTTTTAGAAGCTGACATTCGCAATTCACTGCATTCAAACCAAAACGTAAAGGATGGCCTTATGACTTTTTAGCAGAGAGCTTTCCAGCACCACCGGCAGGAATATCTTTCCACCCTAAATAACTGCTGCCACTTGCAACAGTAGGCTCAATTCTGACTTCATCCGGATGCGTGGGAGTTTATGCATGAGCTCGTGATCATGCCTAGATTTTTCACTTCAAGCAGAGAATGTGTGCACCTCCACATCATCAGATAGTAGCAGTCCCTGTAATTATCTTGTCTCCGATTTTTTTTTTTTTTTTTTTTACTTAGGCTTTCCAAAGATTATTCTCCGTCTCAGAAATTATTATACACAAGATGATGACATTCATTAAATACAGTGAGGCAATGCTAATATCAAGGACAAGGAAGGAAAAGGGGTTGAACTTTTATCCTTTTCATTCAAGAAAGCAGAATGAAATTATTTGCATTGTAATCCTGGAATGGGAAGAGATCAGTCTAAAGTTTGAAATTCTATAAAACTCCAAAGCACTATTTTTTCCCCCACAGACTTTTCAAGTTCACTTTTAAGATTTTAAATTTCTTCACTGAATGAAAATTTATCTGCATCTTCCAAGAAGAAACACAATTCCTGGGCTAAACAAGTACCTGTGCAATACCCACTCAATGCGTTCAAATATCCAGCGAGATAATTCCTAGTTCCCCCCTTTGCCATTAGCATTTAAGTAGTCTGGTATTTCACTAGAGAGAAAATTACATTTGAAAGGATATAACCTGTATTAGTTATACTTTTGTGAAGAGAAAATTAGAATTACTAAAGTAATTGTACAAAAGCTCTTGAGAAGCCAAGAGACACAAACAACAAAGGCCCAAGCTGAACACACGCATCAAAGTTCTTTGACTCTCTAAGATCTACTCAATATTATCTGCAACTTTGGAAGTGATGTTATTCCTCTGGAAGTCCAATAGCTGCATTAAACTGATAACACATGTCTATATATCTTCAGAAAAAGTAATAAACCCTGCTGTGAAACACTATTTCCGTAGTATCCTGGAGGAAAGATAACTTTTTACACAAACTCATTTTTCATTTCCACAGCATTGTCTTCTCTCTCAAACAGGATATAAGATGATTCCACAGACAACTTAAAAAATGAGTGTTTATCCAAGCTCACCCTTTACACAAAAGCTGCCCATCTCAAGAAATTAATAAAAATAGAAATGCATTATATTCCACCAGAAAGTGAAAGACAACACTAGAGATCAGAGCTAAACTATTTCAAGTTCATTTCAAGGCAGAGACATCACCTCCCATCAGTTAAAAGGACAGTCTCGTTGAGAAATAACATTTTTACAATGAGTCACTTTTATTCTCACTTTTCCTGCAGCAAAGTAATTTGAAACATTATTAACTACATCATAAGACCTTAAGTATAGTGATTTTCCACTTTTTCATAAACCAGTTGCCTTTGCACAACTATTCAGACATCGCTTTCTTACTGTATTTTCTCCATCTCCTCTAGAAGCATTTAGAGAAAACTTTGTATATGGGTTGTAATGGTGCAAAGATACAGGCATCAGCTTCCATCTGGCAGGGAAATCTTTGGTGCAGAGTAGACCCTCCAGCCCTGTTAATGCCATGAGCATTATTGAGGTCCGCAAGGACAACCGTTTACTGTACTTCTACAACTTCCTGCTAATTTAATTTCCCATTGAAGATGTCTTTGAAAGATTAGCACTACTGTAATGAGATAATATGTCATTATAATCCTATTGGAACAGAACAGCTCAGAATTTATTGCTGTCAGCAGTGTAATTGCAGAGTTAATGCCACTCTTCTACTGCTGGGATGGGAGGGACGCAGAGGTGCTCAGCCCCACCGCCCATCCAAATCTCTGCTGCAGCACAGTGAGAGACACAGCAGACTTGGTTTGGGCTCCAACAGAAGTAATAAATAAGGTCTCCTCTCTGGCTGAGCAATACTCATCTTCTGCCCAGGAACCAGAGTCCCCTCCGAAAGCAGGGGCTGCCATACTGCCTGCCCATGGTGCACACATGCCCTTGGCTTTGCTGCAGACCCTCATTAGTCCAGGGCATGCACCATCACCATACAACTAGCAAGACATTTCTCCAACTACAGCTACTCCCCAGCCATCCTTAGCAATGCCGATACAACTTTAATGCTGGCCAACCAGCAGGTATTCTATTGATTAGAATTTTAATTATAACTTGAGGACTCTTTTCCAGCACAGTGCTACAGACTCTGACCCTAATTTAACAAAACCACTTTGAGTCGTACAAGAAACGGCTCCTGCCATGGGGCTACTCACCGTCTGAGCTGTAAGAACATGCTTAAGGGCAATTCAACACTTTGCAGAGTTTAAGTTACTCATTAGCTGGTCACCCACTGGCACCATTCAAGATAAGTTCCTGGCCCATATTCTGCTTGCCAACTTCCTCTCCCACTAACTTATGGCCACTGACCTGGAATTTCAAAAAATCTCACAGAATTTTTACATCACTCTAAAGACAGTTTTTAGAAAAAAAGATATAACTTCAGAACAAGACAAGATATGACAGGAAAAGATCAGACACATTTGGCCTGGCAGCCTGCTTCAGATGAATACCCCCTTGACTTGGGAAGGGAATATGGCTCCCCTAGGACACCTGATGGCAAGTAGATATGCCCCAAGGAGTTTTAGATAGATATAACAAAACATCATCACCTTTCAATCCTTTATTATCCATAAATACATATTGAAATTGCAATTATTTAAACTTTGTTTTAAGCGACTGGTGCTGTGGCAGGAAGCTTCCCAAGAATATCCAAACATAGCATTAAAAACATACTTTAACCCTCTTCATAAACTGAAAAGAGGAAGGGAAAACATCACAAATCAATCCTGTTTTAAGGGGGGGACGGGGGGGGGAGGGGGGGGGAGGTCTGTGAAGCATTTGTTTGTTTTGTTGGGTCGTTTTTTTTGTGGGTTTGCTTTCTGTTTTGTTCAAAAAAACCAAAATAAGTCTGAGGGTTTGGCCTGGGTTTTAGAATATGGCAAAACCAAAGACTTCCTCTTTCCCCAGAACTCACACAGCAAGATGAACTATGAAGAAAAAAATGCCCCTGCAAATTGGCACAATTTGTGAAATTTTTCAGTCAGCCCAATTCTGCCTTTTCCTCTTATTTTAGCAGGAGTGAGGGGTGGGCAAATATCACTCTAACATGTCTATCTTAACTACAACTTTGATATCAACCCTAAAAGTCACTGACCTCCTCTAAGCCTTATCTTGTCCCTGTGTCAAGCCATTAATCGTAACCTGTCTCTAGAGCTGCAAGGCTGAGACACAGGCTATCCTTGGCAACGGGCCATTACCACTGGGATATTTCCACTAAAACTAGCTATAGTACCGATGAATATCTAATTAGGTTTCTTTTAACTTAGTATTTAGCAAGTATAAAAACCACAGTGCAGAGGAGACTGTAGAAGCAAAGGAAGGCAGGGGGAAGGGGATGTCAGTCATCTCCCCCCCCCCCCCCCAAAAAAAAAAAAACCATCCAAAGAAAACAAGTTCAGAAAATGAATTTGTGAGCAGCTTTTCCGAAATTCTGTATTGACAAAGCAAGATCATGTCATCGCCTTGTTTTCAATGCAGCTGCAGGCAAAAAGGACTGGAGCTGAAGAGTTTTGATGTGATTCCCTATTGTTATCTCTCTCGATTCAGTTTTTCTGCAGGGACGCGATGCCTCCTGCTTTTGTTGGGCCTGGTACACGTGAGTGATCACCCTCCCCTATCCTCACTTAGAGCAATCGGCTCACGCAGAGGAATACGTGATTGTCAGTATCGGGGTATGGATGGCAGGTCAATAGAGTTACGCCGTAGTTTTCACCTGGTAGCTCCAGGTAATGACTGCATCAGAAAGGGGGAAAAAAAATCCCCATCATACACCTACTACGCATGGAATGCTGCAACTCCTACACAGATCATAAAAGCTGGCTGATGAGACTGAGCTTCAGTTTTCTTAACCTCCATAAATATCCTTGTTTGCATTTGCTACTATTCATTCCCAGTAAGATTTATCCAGCCTCTATTTAAATACACCACTATTATTTTACTCTGTTCTTTGTCTTCAGTTGCTAAAAACAACTCGGAGGCAAACAGGGTAGTGGGAATGGCACTTCTCTATAGTAAGGTTGAATGGTTATTCCTCTGTCCAAGCAGATTTCAAGCCGGGGGATTTGTTCATTTCTCCCGCACCAGCCCCAGCCATCAGCCAGCTCAAGCGTGCTGCTTTGGCTAAAACAACAGCGCCCAGATCACAACGGTGCAGATTAAATCACCGGAGCTATGCCAGCGGACTGCTGCATGTGGAAGCAAACCAACAAATAACCACACCTCTACGGACTTGAGGCTGGGAAATGATGGGATCGGGCATGCAGCGCTGCCTCTGGATGCTGGGTTTGATCCAGCACAGCAGGGAAGCAGAAGGTGCCCAACAACTCTCTCCCCTGGCAAAGGGCCCAGCCATTGCTGCCAGTTTGGAGACTGGGGGAGCAGGTGGAGGTCGTTTAGGCAGCCTGGATCTGTCAGACTCATTATCTGGGCAATCCCACACAGTAAGCAAGGGAAAAGGGGAAGAGGAGGGATTTAAAAGAAATTTCCTCAGTGAAGACAGTGAGGTTCCCAGATTAATCACTCAAATTGCTCAATTCTAAAGAAGGGAGAAACTAGCGACTGTATAAAGCCAAGACTTGACTCAGACACTCCTTACACCTTGGAAAACCCTTGGTTACGTTTCTGCTGTGACTGGTTCAAACCAGAGATTTGAACATGGGTCTCACACAATCCAGTAGCCGATATAATCCCTAGTTACCACTGCCTGGCAGGGACAGGACTCCTTTAGATCTGCACTACTTTTATAAACAAGTGTTTATTGCAGGCAAGATACAAAGATAAGTCACGACATATAGCCAGTATATGACAGACTACAAGGTCCAGTGTCCTTCCCACAGAGTTTTAATTTACTTCAATGAAGAACAGCTCCAGCTGCAGCAGTTGAGACCAAACCCCCAGAGAGTCCTGAAGCACAGCCATGATGTCCATTCAAGGGCTGCGACACTGCTGATGTAGGGTAAGAACTCATCTTACTTCAAAACTCCATCAATTTGAGAACCACCTCCAAACCTCATTTCATTTCCCTCCCCCCCCCGCCAAAAGGTCACGTTCTTGTGGAAGTTTTACACTTTGTCAAATCGGAGCATTCGGGAAGGAGGAACATTCATCACAACGCTTCACCCCAGCTTGCGCTCAAATTTTACAGCAGAACTGCAGGAGGACTTCTACCTCCTGACACAGGAGATGACTCTGAAAATAGACTGCAGTAAAATATTTTCCATTAATAACTTCATTTAAGTTCATCTTTCTAAGACACCGATGTGTGTCACTGGGCAGTCAGCAGAACTTGAGCCAATGGTTCAAGTCTAAAAACTGTTAGAAGTTAGGTTATAGTTACATAAGAGCCAGGACAGATTAAGATGGGGGTGGGAATAGAAGTCCATTCCACAATTTGTTTCTATATAGAAGAGAACTTGTTCATAATGTATAAAAAACTATTTTCCTCATGACTCTCACCCGTATGAAATTCCATTTGCTGTGCATTTACTTTCCATTACCAACAACATAGGAAGCAGGCTGCAAAAATAGTTTCTCTAAGTCACTGAATCACATTTAAAGGGGAAAAAATTGCTTTGGAACACACCATACTAGCAGAGATATAAACTTCCAGCTGCAGCTACAACATAATAAAACACTACCAGACTAGGGGTAGAGGCACAAGTTTTCTCGATTACCAAAAAATACAGACCTCGGTAGCAACAGGTATTTTTGTCATCTTCCCTTAAGCCTGGTTTCACATCAGAAAGACCACTTGCCCATCCTACTTCCAGTTCAATAGCAGCACCCAGGCTTCTGGGTTTTGTTTGCTGTGCTTACAGTGCTGGGTTAAGTTCTCCTAGTCAACCCCTATTTTTCACCATTGCACCAATAAGCAAGTCAGGCCAAGCTCGTCAAAACCCTGCCTGCCCCATCAGGAAGTCCAGATCAGCAAGTTCAGTCCAGTTGTTAAATCCAAGTGATGGAGGGTACGTCCTCTCCTGTTTTATTTATTTTTCATGCCATCAAACACCTTTCGTCACTCCAGGTGAAGAGAACACTAATGACATTTCTAATCATTGTTTTGTATATTAAAAATATGATACTAAGTTGCATACTATCTGGAAGTATATCATGAACTGGAAATTCATTTAGAGTTGCTCTGTATTTATCCCGATAGCATAAGGAATAAACTCTATAAGAAATTCCAGTAGAAAAAAAAAAAAAGAGTAATATCAGTTATACAAAGATTATAAAAAAGATAGCAGGAGGAACAAGACATGAGACATTTATCATAGCAGCTACATATTCCTAATCATGAATACAATATATCTTTAGACTCTAACTTCCTGAGCACAAGAAGCTATGTAGGCCACCCGAAGTTAGGTAGACATACCAAAAATTCAGAGTGCTCAGTTGCCACACTGTTCTTAAACAGGCAAGAGGCAACCCTTGATAAGAACAGAACACAGTACAAGTATGAGAAGTAGTATTTTTTCCCCCAAAGAGAAAGGATAAAGAACAACAAAATTCCTCACTATAATACAAATCAGTTGAATAAGCAGCAAGAATATGGCGTCAGAGTGAGGACTAGGAAGGTCCCATCAATTCATATTTCTTATTTTCAATATTGGTTTTAAGTGCCATTTCAAAATTATGTAACAGTAACCCCAAAATAAATATCAATAAACACAGTTAAGCCAGTTATTAAACCAGTCAGTAATGTCACATCAACAGCAGTCCTCATCTTGTCAACAGAAGTCCCAACTCAAAGTGGATCCTTTATTGTTGTTAGATTAATGCTTCTGGTACTAATCTGTTTTCTTCATGTCATTATGGATAAATGAGCATGTTTCATGCACATTCCCTAATGAATCAGAGTTTAACATCGAACAAGTGTACGACGGGGTAATTCAGAGAAGAGGGACATTGAACCCATCTCAGAAAAAAACGCACTGACGAGTAAGCACTGGTGTATTCACTTTCGTGCCACCTGTAAAACAAATGAAGAACTGGAAGCACACACTGCCAGCCTGCTTTCACAGCAGGAACACACAGAGTCCATCTACAGGCTAAAACTTCCTTATGCGTTTGAAAAAGTATATAACAAAAATACGTTACAGTTTTATTTGAACATAAGTGAGCATCAGTGTGATACTTACCTCCCAAACATAGCAATGTAGTAGCAAATCTTGAAGGTATAACCAACTCGTTGCCAAAGAGTCTTAACCAAAAAGGAATCAGAGAAAAAAATAATAAAAATACCTAGAGGAAAAATTGACAAAGAGCTCGCATCCTTCACAATATTCCAAGAGACAGCTAGCTTACAGTGGGACCATAGAAAGAGTTTCCAAAATCTCCAAGATTTTAGCAAGTCAGGTGCCGAATTCCTTTCTCTGAAGGTACTGCTGAAATGGAGTCCTGAGATTCATGAGATGGCATACTATGAAAATATACACACTTGCAAGCTACTCTATGCTCAAAACCTGAGTCAATCACATATAGAAGCACTGTTCCTCTTTTATAGTACATGAAAAAGTTTTATTATTGTATCAGGGAGTTTTAGCTTTATTTGTTTACTTTCAAGGAGATGGTGGAACCCAGCTGTGTGTTTTTCTCTTATTAAAAAGCAACACTGAGGCAAATGGGAAGAGCTCTGAATACTGGAAATAAAAATTAAATTGCATCTTTCAGCCCATTTTCCAGATCCCTTATAGGTACAGTTTGGTTCAGTTTCTTTTACACAACCCCAAGCATCTCAGCTGAGTGTTGTGCTTAACCATGCATCGCTGACCATAAGCACGTCCAGCCAGGATGCAGACCCATGCGGGTACAGCCACATGTAACAGGGTGGCCTGTCCTACGTATAACTTGAACAAGCATGGGATGACCATCATGGATATATAAATGGACAAGACACCCCACAAATATCAACATAGAGACTAGGGTGCAAAACGGCCCTTGAGGCACTTGGGGGGCTTGAATCGTTTTCTGCCTTGGAGGCAAAATCCTCCCTCAAATCTCTTGCCCTAGATAGAGATGTATGGGCTGCCGACTTCAGATATACTGTATACATTCATGCAAGTAATTTGCATCTCAGATAATTTAGCCTTTTACAAACACTGCTCCTGGAACACAAGTCCTCAGATACCAATTATAGTAGGAGAAATAGTAATTTGGAAAAATAGCATTAATGTATATGAAACAATCCACGACCAGAACCAGTAAGATGAAGTGTGTTTGTGTGCTAGAAAGTGATTCTAGTAGTCTTAAGAGATAAGGGCACTGGGAATTTGTGAAACTCCCCAGTACATCACTCACTTCTAATGGCTTCGCTACCCATGTTGCAGGCTGCTCGCTCCTTGCTCCTCTTCACCCAGCTCCTCACCACAGAGTCCGCGCCGTGTCATTACCAGGACATAGGCTTCCCTCCTGCCTACCTGAATCCCCATGTTTACTTTTCACAAGCAAAATGGACATGCAGAAAAGGTTAGCTCCACCTCTGGTTTAATATATTCTTGGTCGATAGATGAGTTCTAAGCTTCAGTTTCTGCCAAGAGCTCTCTCACGCAGTCCAGAAAGGGAAAGCAATACAGCCGCAAGACAGGAAATAATGTGTGCAAACGTGTTCTGATGCAGATCAGTAACCATGCAGTTCAGGGCAATTAATTTCTAGCTCTTGCCATATTCAAGTACTAAGTCTGCCTTAGAATTACTTATTTTCATATTAGCAGCACTGGCAACCAACTGTTCCAAATGATAGCTTATCAGCTATGCATTTTTTACCCTCTAGGTTGATTTTGCTTATAAACAGATCACAAAAAAAAAAAAAGTGTTGTATGAAGGTAAACCTTCTGCATAAGCATAATACAATCCATTTCATTTTAAAGCATATCTTCATCTCTGCCAACCTTAAAACAAAATTTAAAATAAATATATGCTATGAAATGAAAAAGAAGAGCAGCCTACCATGAAAAAAGGAGACTTTGACATGATAAGAGAGAAATATGTATAAGTGCCAGCTGAGAGGTCATGCTAACAAACAGCTTTGAGACAAGTTTGAAGCAGTCGTTAAAAAGTGATGAGCTAGGACACAGCTGGTTCCACGGACTTGCATGCGGAGCCATCTGTGTAAAGCTTCAGCAATCCCTCACTGCCCCAGAAACGAAGGATGCACACGATGCCTGCACATATATAAGACAGTAGTTCACCAAGATTCCTGCAATAGCGGCTAGCACTAGGGAAGTTAGCTCCGAGAACTCATCTGTGAAGCACTGCTGTACCAGCATGACACAGCCTGACATTGCCTCTTCCATCGGCTGAGGAAAACGACCCAATAAACTCACCCACCGCAGCTGTGGTGCGCCCAAGGCAGAAACTTTACACTTTTCTTTACCCTCCATGAAACTTAGCAAAACAATCAAAACCCACCATGACCAGACTGTTTGAGTATGTCAAATGGGTAAAATATGTCCTGCTAAAGAACACATTGGAGCACAGTGGTGATTAAAAAAAAAAAATCCAAATCTCCAATAGGCTTACAGGTAAAATGCCACACTGAAAAACCTGGCTACTAACTCAACAGCCTCTGCTGGAAATATATGATGGCCATAACACTTAGGACATACAGAATCATACCGAAAAGGAGAAAAAAGCCAGTGGCTATTTCCAGTCTGCCTGAAAAGCACACAACACAACCTCCAGCTGTTTAAATTCAGCACCGCATCCCTTGTGCTGCCTGATGCAATACCCTACGTAAAAACAGCGCTGCAATACAACAAACAGCCCCCTGGGCAGGGCAGACAGAAGGGATAAAATGCTGCAAACAGCACATGCCTCTCGTTAGTGCTGCTGGGACTGCAGAGAAGAGCCTGTGACAGCAGCCTTGATGCCTGCAACACACCAGAGAGGCAGGATTATCTGAACAAGTGCCTTTTCCTTGCAGAGAAAATACCAGCCAAAAGCTTTTGAGGATGGGGGGAAGCTGGAGGAGAAAAAGAGCAACTCCCGGGGCAGAACAGAGACCTTCATGCCCGCTCCCTTTCACAGGACAAAAAAAACAAGCAAACAAAAACCACCACACAACAAAACCAACCCACCAAAAATCCACCCCTACTCTTTTTGTTTGAAAAAGATATTCTGTGGTAACAAGGATGGGTCATCTCCCTTACAGGCAAGTGAGAACTTGCAGGATCAGTGCGGTCCATCACACATGACCTTTTCAGCTTTGTGAATTTTTGGTGTCCATGCACACCAAGACTGGCAGGGAAAGACACAGGGAGAGTCCAGCTAACCCCAAGACAGCTGATGTCTATGAGAAATGCCTGTCAACACTTCCAGAAAAGCCAAAACCAGGAGACAAACCCACCCCACAGGAAAGCTTCCCCCAGTTCTCCCTCAACCTTTCAGATCCTGACCCAGGCATTTAGTAATACTCAGTGGTTTTTCTGTCTTCACAAAAAGATGTGACTGCCCAGTCCAGACCTGAAGGGTTGGGGAGAGTTTGGTCATACCCAACGGCTACCACCAACAGGAGCTTCAGGCACTCTCATCCAAGAGCAAATCTCTGTGGAAATAGAGTCTCAGCACTGGGAAACCTCACTGCACCTTGCCACGGACAGCCAGAATTAAAAAGAACCTTCCCCTCTCTTTTATTTGCTCAGATGCAGAACTGCCTATTTGAAGGTGCATGGGGCATCTATTTTCAGATTATCCAACTCTTCTATGCCTTCCAGATCAGTCTTGTGAGACGAGGAAGGTACAGGGAAAGCAAACACCATCTGCAGAGCTCCACAAGCAGCAGCCGATGGTGACAGACTCTGTCCCCGCACTTCAACGTGGCACCCTCCCCTCTCACAGCCAGGCTCCCAGCAGAGCACGCTCGGTGATTAAAGACTGCACTGCTGACTATCGTCAGACTTCTAAACACTGTACAAAGAAGAGACCTCGCTGAATGCCTCACTCATTTTTTTTCTGCCAAGTCATTTCAGCAGTTTACAAGGTACAATCCAGGGGAGAAGGCAGTTAAACAATAAAACTAATTTGGCTGAGAACACAAGACACTTGCTTTATCCCCACAGAAGGCAGCAAATACTTGCTTTGTTCAGTTTAATTGATAGTAGGTTCTACACACTGCGGATATAAATGACTTTCACAGACTTGGCTTAGCACCTAGAACAGAGAGAAATCTGAAAGTAGAAAGCCACGTTATTTGTGAAACAGCATTGTATCCTGTATTTATAATCTGTGTGTTATGTCCATACATCAATGAGAAGAATTCATCAACAAGCAGCCTTAGCTCCAAGTTTCTGCAACACTTTTAAGTTATTTACTTATGTCCACAATGGTCTCCTAACGATATAATCCTTATCGCCCTCTACAACTGCCTGAAAGGAGGGTGTAAGTGAGGCAGGTGTTGGTCTCTTCTCCCAGGTAACAAGCAATAAGACGAGGGGAAATGACCTCAAGTTGCGCCAGGGACATGGTTTAGTGGTGGGATGGCAGGGTTAGGTTAAGGGTTGGACTAGATGATCTTAAAGGTCTTTTCCAACCTCAACATTTCTATGACAATTCCTTCAGATAAAATGTTAGAGTTTAGGGAGAAGGCCTGAAATATTTTAATTTGTTTGCCTAACCTATACAATTGGCCTCCATCATAACAACTGTCAGAGATTTTGCTGTCTCGTACCACTGCAAATACAACAGGAGAGAACTCCACTCCTGCACAGTTTTCACTTTTCCAATAAATTAAGCATGAAAGACTCTCCATGTACCGTGCAGCGTTTCACCTGCATCAGCCTCCCACTGCTTGATCTGGAGAGCTTCACATCCCAACCATAAACCTCCCACCTACAGTAGAGCAAGATGTAAAAGAAATGAGTCAAGAACTTTTCTCAGACTTAAGAACTTAAAGAGGAATTCACATATAGAGAAGAAACCCAGAAAACTGCAGCCTAGCTCACAGAAACTTCACTAAATTCTGTATGACAAAAAACATTTGATTAAGAGAAAAAACAACACCCCTATGAATTCCCATCCTATCTCATAACAAGCAAAACCAACTTCCTACTTTCTCATTATTACGTAGCTACAAAATAACAGGCATGTCACAGGTACAGTGTCACTAAATACAAGAAAAATCCATAATGACCAGTTTAGACATCACCCCAGAAAAACAAACAGGCTTAAAACTGAGTCAGAGGAAATTTCGATTATAGACTACAGCATAAAAAAAGAAAAAAAAAGGCTCACTGAAGGCTGTGCCAAATTAACAAAAAACAAAAGCAAAAGAGAGGCTTTGTAAATGCTTGGAGCACGAGGAGATTACTGCAAGGGCTGATCCAAAAACTGTGTCACCCAGTCCATCGTGAGGCAGGGAGAGAGCAGATGGACCAACAGAAGATGTTCAATCAGATGGTCCCAAACAATTATATAGTCCATGTTTTAAAACATACCAGAAGTGAGAGAGATCATCTTGCTTCCATTCCCATCTGTCCCTGGCTCGCTCAAAGACGCTTCAGAACCTCTTTCCAAAGGGAAGCACCGCTGTTCCCAGGCATACAGAAAGCACCAGGTAATAAATCCTGCAAGCTCTGAGCTCACCTCCGCAAAGTACTTTGAAATATGTCAGAATTCTTGAAATAGAAACTTTATAGATACAACACCAAAAACTTGGAAAGTTATAACAGCATTAACAGCCAAAGCCAGTTGAGGCTGGCTCAAGGCAAGCTTGCCTCTTACCAGACTCCAAAGAGAAACAGTAAATGAGTTGCTAGAATTGGTTGTTGGCAAACATTTCTTTTCCAAAGTCATGGCTACGCTGATTCTCCTATAGCTTTTAGTGGCCATATTGTGCTCCACTCCCATCTTCCACTGCATATCAGACATAGCCAGCAAGTACTCTTGCTACCAACCCAACTAACCTGGACTACCTACGCTACTGACAGTCTGGAACCAACACCCATAAACGTATCCAGGCTCCAACACATACACGACATGGCTTTGTTCTTACTGCAGACCATGCAACCCGTTCCCCAGCTTCCCCTCAGCAGGCAACCACCCTGTTACAGTCCTCTGCTCCAAGGAGCAAGTTGCTGGAAAATCAGAAAAGAAGCATCAGGATCATCATTCTGTAAAGTTGTCTGCATCAACTCAAGCTGGGTTAGAGAGCAATCAGCTTTATCCAAACGGATTGCACGTGGGCAGGGTGCGCAAGAGAATGGTTAGCCACATGGAAAGTTACCTTTTCTCTTATGCCCCCAAAGTCCCAAACCACTAGGAATGCAGCCTGTAACCAATTCCCATGCAAGTGGGATATTTGTTTGAGGAGAGTATTGGTATTATGAACAGGAACGCTCTTTTGAGGTAAGCCATCATCTTCAAAGACAGGCCTTGTTCCTTGTACAGACTTCCAACAATACATCCAGTAAAGGTTACGCCTTGATTTTTAAAAGACTTGGGTTTCTTTCTCCCGTCTCCTCCATTCTGAATTCCCTCCTCTGCAGCAGTTACTGTGGCCAGGCTATTTGCAATATGACGTGATCCATTCCTCCAGCTTTACTGTCCTACTTCCTTGCAGATGGAGCTCCCTGACCTGCCTCTGAGCTTTCCACTACAATCAGCTTCATCAGGGTTCCCTCTGCCTCGCTGTCTAATGAGCTTAGAAAAATTCTGAATAACTTGTCATGGTTTCACTTTAACAGATTATTTTTCCTTAACTGAGATGGGCAGGAGGCAGTAGCTCCAGAGCTGCCCTTGTGATGCAGAGGCTGAGCTGCAGACTTCAAAAGTAAGGTTGGGGTAGTTCCTCTTCCCTTCCCCCCCCCCCCCCCCCTCCATTTTTGCTGTTCCCTTTGACATTTTGGAGATCAGAGGGCTCCATACACAGGCAACAGAAATAATTTCTCACTTGACCAGCTGAAGGCTCCTAAAGAGAACTACAAATTAACAGTAATGGATTACAAGTAGTAAACTGGGTTTTGCTCATCTGCAGCCACGCTCTGCCCCCAAGGGACAATTTTTATAAATACAATGATGTTGTTATTCACATGTTTCGCCTCGAATCTAGACTTGTACCTCTTTATCAGTGGCAGGTACCATTGTCAAAGTAAATGTAAATGAAACATCATGATAATCCATGGAATAAAGAGCGGACTGGAAGGCTCAAGATTGTCAAGTTACTTGCATTTCTGTTGTAAGCTGCTTGCAGTGCAGCTCCAAGGAAGGCGTTATGTAATCTATAAGTTTCCTATTCATCTTCATAAAACTCTAATTTTACAAAGCAATAGTGTAAAGTCAGTTAAACACAAGAATGATTTTATAGGTTTCAAGAGAGCCGACGTCATTTGGGAACGGCGTACTCCATTTATACATTACATCTGAAAAAAACAGTCAGATACAAATCACAAAGAAACATAGTGAGCTTTTTATGAGTTCATAAATCTAAGGCTGTGGATATGCAGGGACCAAAATTTGAATCTTTAAGCACTATAATTTATGAACACAAAAGGATTCATTTTAACTTTACAGTATTTAGAATATGAGCAAAACATGCTGCAGCAGAAGCAAATATATGACGCGGTAAAATAGTGCTAACTAAAAATATTATTGTCGCTCCGTTACACAAGTTCAAAGGCAGTGGTGTAAGTGTGTAAATGTTCATCAACAGGAGAAATGCTGTGAGAACAGACACATCGCACATGTGCAGTGCCTAACATAAGCTCTAGTTTGGCTGATCATTACGTAAGTTCCTTTTTTTTTTTGTCTCCCCCCTTTTCTTCTCCACCAAGAAGATCAGGTAGAACAAATGCACAAGAAAGGGTCCTGATTCACAGCTGGTAAAATGCAATGCTCTATTCTTTATAACCGTACATTCCTCTCGTGCTGCTCAAATGCATAATGGCAGAAGTTTAATCAGCATTCATCCACAGCCAGGAAGCACACGAGTACACAGAGCAGCAAAGCTAATGGGCTTTAAAAAAAAAAAAAAAAAAAAAAAAAAAAAGGTACAAGCTGGAGACAATTTTAATATATTTTTTTTTACCCAAATTTTATCCCTGCTCCCCAGCTACATCTATCTGTTCTGTAGCAAAGCACCTCTGTGCACCAGCAGCTGAAGCTTTGTCAGCCATGCTTCAGTGGGGCAGAAAAGTACCTTCTGTTTAAAGAAACAGGACATAAGAGTAATCTTAACAGGCAAAATTTAACACCACATTGCCCACCAGCTTCTGGGTTGACATATATGATTATGCAATTGGAAATGCAGTGAATTACAGTAAAGGCTCAGGTATTAGAGGCACTTGAGAAGTGGCCAGATCACTCGATCCCCCCCACACATGGGCAGCTGCACACACACACCCCCACACACAGAGAAAGCACCACCAGAGGTTTAGCATCAGTTTAGAGGAGATTCACATTACAGCCAGAATATAGGGTCACTTCTGGCACAAATATGGGAGATCCCTGGCTAAACAGAGCGAAGGCACATAACTAACATGAAAATGTAACAGTCACAGAGAGTTCTCAGTGCATCAGGTGGATGCTTAGGTGCTCTGCTGACTTCAGTTTAAACCCTAACCCAGTTTCAAACTTGAAGACACTGAGAACATGGGAGATGTTCAAGGCCTCACCAGGCACCAGAGCAAGCAATCAACCCTGTACATCTCTCACCTTGGCCTTTGCCCCAAGCCCATTTTACTCTTCACAAATGATAATACTGCCCCATAAGCTTACTTTGAGGATAGGTCAGAAATATTGTGTTAATCACAAAATCCATTGATCAGAAGCCATCCTTATTCAGCCCTGCAGCAGTTGGAGCCAGCAACACCCTCTATCCAGACACAGCTACAGGCGTCCTGGGTCTGAACTGAGCCCCACCAAAACACATGGAAACATTCTCCCTACAGATCAACAAGCTGAAGCACAAGGTGTTCTCACAAGCAGGCATTATATCCATCTTGCAAACAGGCAAAGCAAGACACAGATGAGTTCATACTCATCTCAATGGTATCTCAAGTAGCACTTTCGGCCCCAACTCCCAGCTGCTTGCTCTGGACTTCCACTGCAATAAAGTACAAGCACAAAATCACTTTCAAGTAAACCAAAACACAGGGTAGACACATGGCTGTCCTTAGCTGGGACCAATTAGCAAAGGCCCACTAGCTCTGTAATTATCAGGGCTGTGCCACAACTGGCAATTCTCCCTTTAAATAGAAGAACATAGATATGATCTGGATAGTTCCAGCCTTTTCCCTCCTACTTCCCATCCTTCCATCTTTCTCCCACACAGACACCCACATTGCTGCTATTTTTGCTCAGTTTTAACAGGTCATTCACATTTTCCTTACTATCACTTGCATTGCAATGCCTAATTAACAATACCTAGACAGTTAACAGTAGCTTTTATAGAAGAAAGCTTTCCATCAGTAGATCACCAAGCTTGAATTGGCAGTCTGCATCATCCTCTGCTTACAGATAAGGAAACAGATCCAGGAGAATAAAGTGACTCATGCACTATCCAGCAAACTAATAGCAAGACTAGATATAGAAACCCGGTATTCCCAGTGCCCCATGGACAATGTACTCAAGACTGCTCTCCCAGTAAAGCAGCAGCTTGCTTTCTGCTCTCACAAATTAGACTGTCATCAGGATGCAGTAAAGAGCTTTCTCTACAATTCAAACCTGTTCCAGTCACTGCTGTTGTATAGTCTGGCCCAGGCCTCCATTAAGTTTGAAAAAGCAATTCATATAAGAAGTTTAAGGGCAAGTTTAGGACTGAAAACAAAGATTTAATATGGAGCAAATGCTAAAATAAACTACAGTTGGGACCTTAAATCTAAGGGAAAACACACACACACACAAAAAAAATAAGCTTCAAGTGAAAGAAAATGTTACCTGTATATTACAAACACCAATCCATACAGTTATAAATACAATATATTTTAGCATTTGTCCAGTGAAGCAGAGCATCAAACACTAACAATTGTCCTTACTATTTCAAGTGCAAGCTCGCTTTCGGAAGCAACGTGTTACAGAAATTTTGAGCAGCACATTCAAAACTACTGTAGTTAAAATAAATTACATGTTTGGATTCAATTATCAGACCCTGATGAGTCATAGCCCTCGTTTGGCATTTATTTAGGGGGAAAAAAAAAATCTTGGAAGCCTCTAGCGCCACAAAGAAAACTCAAAGGGAGGGTGTATTCAAGCATTTGAAAAAAAATGAGAGGTGCATTAATCAGCAGGTTCAACCTCCCAACGGCAGGAAAAGAATTTATTGCTTGTCTCAGGCATCCTTCAATCTGACCTGCAAAGCAAGCAAATTTAAAGTAACATCCAGTACCTTACTGAGGCTCGCAGGCTGTGAGCCAAAGCAGGCTCCATTATTTGCATTTCCTACACACATATAGACAAGTGTCTTAACCACATCAAGGTCATTCAATACCAAGACCATTAAATTAAGTTTTCCTCCAAAATGAGGCTTCATTATCAAGACTAATTAAAGGATGACAAAACCTTCTGAACAGTTCCAATCCTCAGCAAAGGCTTATTCATGACTAGAGCATTCTTTAGAAATTAAGTTGATTAAAATTATTAAAAGCTATTTTGGTCTCTGTGTTAAAGGTCTCCTGACTATCAACACCAGCACTGTATAAAATTGCTATCATATATGATTTTCCTATTTGCACTTTCACCACATGCTTTTTATTGATCTTCTGGACTCAGTAGCTCCCTAATTTTGGCAATTATCCACCAGTGTTTAGAAATCACAGTATATGGGAAAAAGGCATGATGTAATGCTCCATTTTACCCCAGAAACATTGGTTCCACAGGAACTGTACCAATTACAGGAGCATATTCCTGCCATTAGCATTTTAGATTTCTGGTTCAGATATGTCAAAAACTTGTTGGGTGGTTCTCAGCGCTAGAACAGAAACAAGCTCATTTCTTAGCATCTCATACTGTTAGTATTACCTAGGCAACACCAGACAGGCAAGCAGCACTTGAACTCATCCGAGATCTGAATCTCCATTCCAAGGTGCCTGATAGAGTTAGCAGAGGAGTATGGATAATGGGAAGAATACAAAAAGGCCTGCACTCTCCAGAGAGACCTCTGTGGGTCTCAGACCTCAGGAAGAAACTCCTGATACCCTGTTTGCAGTCTCTACATTGAACAGAAACTGTTCCACTTCCTCCTCTTACCCATGGCTCTGAGTAAAGAAACATCTCCCACAAGCTTCCCCTTCTCCTCCAAACCTCCCTTCCACCCATTACACACAATGCAGAGGTCTGCATCATGTATTTGAAATGAGATTCAGAACCCTAGGCTGTAAAATCATGTTCAAGATGCAGAAAGCTCAGAAACTGTGATAACTTAGGTAAGCACTCAGGCTCTTATGAGTTTCTTCTGTTCCAGTGCAAGAATGGATTTGTATGTGAGAAGTTTCTTTCGGTGCCATTGCACTTAAAGAACCTACAAAATCCTATTTGCCTGAACCAGCTCCTTCCTAGCTCAGTCGCCTCGCTCAAGCCTGTGCCAAGCCCCACGCCCCAGAAAAGCTCCACCTTGACCCCCTCCCAGGGCTGTGCTTCCTCTTCGTTAGCTTTACTCACATAGGCAGAATGCAGTCCCCAGGCTGCTGCCATCAGTCCTCCCAATCTAATGTAATTAGCCTTGCTGTATATGTCCCCAGGCCTGAAACAGTAACTCCCTACCATTTCTACCAGCACATGTAGGGTGAAATGGCCTCATCCATTCAGGCTGAATTAGGAAAGGCCAGCGCGTCCATCTGCTTTAGCCAGGTCTTTGAGAGGTGACCACCATTAACGCCTTCTTCCTGCAGACCAGGCGTAGTTATTGCCAGCAGGGCTATTGCTTATCACTTCTAAGCAGGAAACACAGGTGAAACATCCACGTAGCTCACGAGAGCATTGCCACACTGTGTGCACAGGGAAGCTAAAAGCAGCTGAAAATCTTGCAAGACAACCAATAATAAAAGATTTCATGCTGCATTTCTCAAACCTATTCCAAGCGGGTGGATGTGGTTGGGTTTCCATAATTAGATGCTCCCATTGCCTGATCAAGAACTCAGGGATAAATTGATTTAATATTTGAAAATTACAGTTTTCACTAGAAATTGCATCAACAGATTAATAGCAATGGAGTTCTTAAGTATTAAACCTGACAGTGAGCAGGGAAAATGCTGGAGAAAAGAAGCTAATCCAGAGCAGCAGGCACAGGGATATTAAAGAACAGCATGCCCAGACCTTTGTAAAGCACATATACTGTGGTGACTATTTGGAAAAAGGTGCAAAGCTTCTTAAAGATTTTTTTCACTTACTTTCCTTGAGGGGATGTGGTTCTAAGAATGAAAAGAGACTTCTTGGGGCTCTGAAGAATGCAGGAAAACCTATGTAACTCCGGACCACCTTCTAGCATGTGGAAATTAAATTGATAAATTTGCCACCCAGAATACTTTTCATACAGTGCACGTTGCTGGAACAGGCTCCATTACTTCATCTTTTTCTTTTCTTCTGCTCTGCTGGGTCTCTCCCAACCTCATATCAACCCTTCTCTCTGCCTGTCCCTAGGCTTTAATTCTTTTGATGAACTTCTATCTCTTTGCCTAACACTGATCCATCTTTCCCCCTTGGAGAAAAACATCCCATAAAGGTAAAATATAAAGAAGAAAAAAGAAAGGATAGCAATGGGTTGTCACTGTAAAACATGTTTACCCCATTCTCCATGCTCTACATCAAAGAGTCACTCAAAATCCAAGTCATTAATCATTTCTCCATTATTGCAAAACATTCTAATCCACTTGTATGCTTTGGCAATTTTAAGATTAAAATTACACTGTCAAGACATTTTTATAGCTTTTTTTTTTTTTAACTTGTGTTTTAATACCCTCTCACTAGTCTTGAAAAGCAAATGCCTTTCCCTATTGATTGTTCTTTCCCTTTGGCAAACATTGATTTCCCCGCCCCCCGAGATACAAATAAATCAAAAATCAACATGTCTGTTCTGTTCCATGACAACAGTTTCTCAGTATCAATTGTGGCCCCCCTCTCAGCTTGCCAAAAACTTCATCATCCATGATTCAGTACTATAAAGGGTGACTAAGCACCCTTCACAAAGCTACTTTTGCTGCAAGGACTGAACAAACCAACCATCTGAGAGAGTACCATAAAAAAATATTAGCTAGCATTTTCTTCAGTTAAAAATCTTATTGTCTAAAGGACAAGTCTTTTTAAAAACTTGTGTGAGCTCCCAAGAAGTGGCAATATGACCTAGGAGAGCACTACACCATCTGGCTTGCCAAGCCTTACTTGAGATGATGTTCCATGATCTTAAATATCAAGACTGATCTCAGTCACGTTCTTATACTTAAGCATACAGAAGCATCACACTGCTCTCTTGATTGCTGAACAGAACAGAAGGAATGCATTGAACAGACGTGTATACATATTCATATACACATAGTCACACTAGGGTCAAGTCCCCACCTCTAAAGTGATTGCAGCCACCCAGTGCTGTGGTCATCTGAATAAACCCCAGGACAAGATAAGAAAACAATCCCACGACGCTTGTCCTTGCTGTGATTGCCCACCAGAAAAAACAGGAGACTTTGGACAAGAAGAAAGGGTCAAACTAAAACTCCTACAGTTCCTCTTCTGTCATTCACTAGTTGGCCACCACTAATTTTCTACCTTTGCTAAGCAACTTGCTTTCTGGTTACGTAGGGATCTGCGGTACTTTGACATTGTGGGTAAATAGCTAACAAGTGAGGAAGGCGATTAAATTGTCCAGACTGAAAAGGTGGCAGAAATTCTCAACAAAAAAGCAAGGTGTTGTTTTGTCATCAGCTGAATGCAATCTTTTGGACACTGGAGGAATCCAGGCAGACAAGACTTGGATGAAAAGGAGTAAGAAAAGAAAGTGGACAGTAACGACAAGTAAGAAAGGGTCTCTCCAAAGTATCTCGAGGGTAAAGGATGCTCTTTACAACACACAACAGCAATGATTTCCCCTAAGAGAGGCTGGGGGTGCAGATTTTAAAGAGTACTTACACCCTGAACATCTGAAGAGATCCCCATGGAAGTCAGAGTAGGGGAGGATCACAGCCAACAGAGCAGGTGTGAACTCACCACAAGCAACCATCAGAGGTGGTCTCCTTTGGAAGCATTCATACAGGCAGGTGGCAACTGTTGAAAATAAACCAGTGCACTGGGGTTTACACAGGTACACAGACAGGCTAGGTCAACCGTAGGGCAATGCAGCATAGGAGAGGAGCTGGAAGACTTCCAGGAAGAAGAAAAAAAAAATAGAAAGAAGAGAGTTAAGAATAGGATAACAAGCTTTCTAAAGAGGGATTTCCCCTTGCTCCAAAGCAGATTGCTTACTGAGACCTACAGCACCAGATAACTGCTTAAAAATAAGTTGTGTGCAGACACAGGCAGTGCTGACGGCGATGCCAGTGACACACTGTCACTCAACCTGAGGTGCTAAAGCTGTCCCACTCCACAATAATTAGATATTCACTGGGACAATGACACAGAGCAGTCATTGCCGCACGCGGTGCTATATTAGCAAGTGGGGGAAAGCCTGAGCTTTACACACAAGCTGGGCTGGGCTGGAATGTCATGGACTAAGATGAAAGTTAGGTTCCTAACTACACAGCAGTGTCAAGACCTCAGGACTTCTGACCCTGCCAGTAGGAAAGCAGAAATTAAGAGCCAAAGGAATTTCTTCACCCAGGGAAAACTGCTACCTCCACAGTGAGGCAAAAGCTGGGCAGGGAGTTTAAAGCACTAAATTCTGGAGTTGAGCACCTAATGCAGCACTTTGATGCCCAAACCTCTTCACAGTTGTAGGTATTTAGGGGAGACCAACTCCATGTACTTCCAGGTTAAACTTAAAGCCCACGGATCACAGGATCATCAGTCACTTTTAAATACAGGGATGAATGTTACCTATTACAACCTCAACCAGCCATCAGAATCCTGTTAGAAATGCCACAGACAAACTCACTCCATCTACTGTCTCCCTCAAACTGTCTGTGCCTTGGTTCAACATGGCAAATAGATCACATCCATCCATAATTAACTGTGTAAAAAGTACTGTTCTCACCTGGCTAAGCACAAAGCAATGATAATTCAGGAAAAAAAAAAAAAAAAAAAAAAAAAAAGTCTTTTCACTGGTCACTGCATGAAACAATTTCTTTATCTTGAATAAACATGGTGCCAGACTGCCAAAGCACATCTGCCAGGGAGCCCAGAATCCTTTCACAAAATATTAGACAGGCACTCCAAGATGTTTATACAACACTTCACACTGTCTTGAGGTAAGAGACTCAAAGCCAATAGTAACGCTTTTCATATGATGAACAGGAAAAAAAAAACCCTGAAACAAATTGCTGGAGGGAATAAAACCAGCGCCAGCATCACCGGTCACTAGCTTGCCTGCTGTTAAGGAAGACATACTCACGCATTTTGTGCTGCACTTTACCTCTCCCTGGGATTTCAGAGCATTTCACTCCCTGGGGCAGCTAGGATTTTGAGGTGTTTTACACATCAGTGTTTTCAGATTTTATTTTTTGTTTCTTAGCTGCTCTTTCACCAAAACCAATATGCTTTTCATCACCCACAGCAGCTCAGCTAGCAAATCCTTCACACAAGCAACCGCTGGCAGGTATCACTGAGAAGCTAAGGAATAAAAGGTATGTGGAAGGTACGTGGCTTGAAGTACGAAGATTTAGACAAATATACTAAAGGCTAGTGAAAAAAGCCAACTAGTTTGTGGCCTTCACTTTAGACATAGGGAATAAACAATGTTCAATTAATGCCCCAATATTTCAGCAAATCAAAGATCTTCCTCCTAAGGCAATATGGCAGGTTTTACATAGGCAGTCCACAGGACAAAGTTCCATTTCTTTCAGGCAAAAGTCCACTGCCTTTCCAACTACCTTTCAATTTCAGAACAAGCACATCCTTAACTCTGGATGGTTACACTGCGAGTGGAAGTGCCGAAATGAAGGGACTGTGCAAGGAATAAGGACACTCAAGCAGAAGTTTGGAAAGATGAGCAAAGCAGACATGGTGAAAAGTAACAGCAAAGCCCAAGATGAGCTGGGTGTCAGGGCAGACTCTGATTTCAAGTCCCCCAATACCTACATTCCCCAAAAATGCGTGCTTTGGAATTGCTCTGCATTGACTGCAAAGACCACGTAATCTTCCTCTAAATTACAGCAGGTTGGTTTGGAGCTTTATGTGAAAGCACAGTCTTTGTGTGTCTCTGCCTCTCTGCCACAATCACATCTAAACCTATTTGTCGATGGCAATCCACTTGGACAGAGGTCTTTGAGGTTACTAAATCCCTCAATTTTCATGAAAGATAGACAATCCGGTACAGGGGAAAAAAAAAATATGTTATGATGAATAGAGAGGGTAAGACATTAGTGTGAGCTCAGCCCTTACTAATAATCAAGAAACTTCCATGGGAAAGACTCATTTTGAGTGCCATAATTGCAGAAAAAGCCTCTCTCAAACTTTGCAGTTATTAGACATGAGAAATTCCACCATTTACTCACATTTTTGTATGCTGCTATGAATCCTCCAGAGCTCACTCTTAGTTATAAACTCAGTTAAAGCTCTTCCCATGACCAAAACATTCTCTCCCCGACTCATCCCCACTTTTTGTGAATTCTCTGATGTCTTATAACGCTCCACCTTGCTACTGTAGCTTTAGAATAATTTAGTTAAAAAGCCAATCAACCATGAGACACAAAGCCATAGGAAACGAGTTTTCATTAGTTCTGCTAGTCACAGAAGCACTTGTTTATTATTACAGAAGCAGCTGGAATATATTTGGTTTCTGCACAATGTCTCTCAAATTTTACTCTTAAAACCAAGAACAGCTGGGACATAAGATTACTGACAGTTGCCTGTAACATTATTAAAACAAATAAGATAGCATCACAAGATAAAGCCCCAATCTGTTGAGGAAGAGCACACGAGGGTAAGGCAAGAAATCTGCCAAAAATCAGGCTGTGTTTTTGCAATCTTTACTGGCGATCTAGAAAAAGAAATAAAGACATGTTAATGAAAGCAGGTGATGAGAGCCAGGGGCATGCTGTCAACAAGAGAAAAATCCAGAGGAATCTAACAGCAGAGCAAGGAAAACGCTGTGGGAAAACATCTCAAGTTATCACTCACATCTTAGAAGGGAACTCCCTTTAACCTGGCTCTCCACAACGTGGATGTTAAATGGTTGAGCTTTGCATGCAAGACTACCTGTCTACACTCTGCTATGCGTATCTGAAGCAGTCTGTTCTACAGTGCGGCATAACACAATGAGATAAAAGAGCTTTCACCCCCCTTCCATAAGCCTGATGCATCAGCAATTTAACCAGGGCAGAGAGCAAGCAGTAGCAAAAACTTTATTAGCAGACAGTCAAAAACTGGCTCTGCAAGAAGAAGCAAAGTCAATATAGAAAATAGCTCATCAAGGGCCAGAGACAGCCTGCGTGACTGAATAGTCTTTTTAGAGGAGGATGATCCACTGCAAAGCCACCAGTCAGGACTTGCTTAATGCCCTGCTCCAACAACAGATCTCTGCAAAGAGCTGAACAAGTCATCTCGGCACACAGTCTTGCATTAGATACAGACATCTAACTCCCTTTCGAGTCAACTAAAACGAAAGAGTTGAGTACTTCAGAAGTTCTCTCCATATTCAGATCCTCATCTGTAAAAGGGTCAGGTAATGAGGAGAGACTGCAGAAAGGACCAAGACATTCAGACTGACAGTAATAGATGGCTGGGGCTCCGAGGTTTGGTGGAAGGGCTTTCCTAGCTGAGTAGCAACACAGACACAGAGCAAACAGCAGGATAACCTCTGGAAGAAGCAAGGGACACTGCTTAATGCCAACGTACATAAGCAACCTTGCAAGGGAAAAAAGTGATTTTGCTGTTTCACTAGGGAAGATATCTAAATTAAGAAATTCCCATCTGCCACATTCCACCTTCAGGTAGATGATGCTTCCAGCAGTGGAAGGTGGCCATGTAAGAGACAAGGGATTATTACAGCTAAGATTTTTTTTTTCCCCAGGGATCTAAAGGTATGTCACAACCTGAGGTGGCTACAAAAGGCTAACTGAGAAAAGCAAAGTCTAAAGGAAACCACTTAGCAGTGATGAAATCTGTCAAGTAATATCACTGCTGTCATGTACAGTAATAACCAACATGATCTAAATATCCTGAGGACAAACTAGCTGACTGCTACTCAGCCAAACCTGAACTTCAGCAAGGACACCGCTAGCAAGGGAATCATAAGATATCTCAAGTTGGAAGGGTTCCAAAAGGATCATCAAGTCCAACTCCTGTCTCCTCGCAGGACTGCCTAAAACTAAACCATATGACTAGAGAGCATCATCCAGATGCTCCTTGAACTGCAACAGGCTTGGTACCATGACCACTCCCCTGGGGAGCCTGAACAGAGACCAATCACCCTCTCAGTGAAGAGCCTTTTCCTAATATCTGTCTGAACTTTCCCTGATACAGCTTCATTCCATTTCCTTGTGTCCTATTGCTGGTCACCAAATGGAGGGGATCAGCACCTGCCCCGTCTCTGAGGAAGATGTAGAGTGGTATGAGGTTGCCCCCTCAGCCTTCTCTTCTCCAAGCTGAACATCAGCCGCTCCTCAGAAGTCTTGCCCTCGAGGCCTTTCACCACCTTGGTCATCCTCCTTTGGACACACTCTAATAGTTTAGTGTCCTTCTTATAGCGAGGCACCCAAAACTGCACACAGTACTCAAAGTGGGGTCACACCAGCGTGGAGTGGGACAATCGCCTCCCTCGACCAGCTTACCCACGCTGTGCTTGATGTGGTTTGCCTTTTGGCTGCCAGGGCACACTGTTGACTCATATTCAACTTGCCACCAACCCAAACCCACAGATCTCTTTCCACAGGGCTGCTCTCCAGCCTCTCATCCCCCAGTTTGTATGTACAACCAGGATTACCTCACCCCAGGACAAGAATCCAGCACTTGCTCTTGTTAAATGTCATACAGTTGGTGATTGTCCAACTCTCCAGCCTACCCAGATCTCTCTGTAAGCCTTCCCTACCCTCAAAGGAGTCTACAGCTCCTCCTAGTTCAGTATCACTGGCAAACTTACTCAATGTACATTTGACTCCTGCATCCAGATCATTTATAAAAACATTAAAGAGCATTGGCCCTAAAATTGAGCCCTGGGGAACCCCACTGGTAACCAGCCACCAGCCTGATGCCACCACCACAGTGAGATGACTCCTCCAGCTCTGGGTCCCATTGAACACTGCTTTCTAGTAGCTTTTGGAAATCACCTTCACATCTTTCAGCCCATGGTCAAGCTGCATTTCTGTCCCTTGCTGCTGAATCTTACTTCCAACAGCAATGACTCAAGTTTGCTTTTACTGGGCGAGTCAGCTGTGCCTAGAGTCATGAGCCAGACAGATTGCCCCACAGAACAGCTCCCACCTTAGAGGGGGTAGGGAGAGGAGAGACCAGGGAGCAAAAGAAGCAGCAACAGCGGGAAGCAGAGTATTACAGCTGAGCCCCTGTCTAGGTGGTGGGAATGTGGAGGAAAGCATTTCATAGCTTGGCTGGAGCTTCACCTTCTCTCCCCAGCCACAGAAAACAAGCAGAAACACCAGTATGTTTGTTGTGGTGGCCTTTTCTTAAAAAAACAGAATCACAGAATCACAGAATCGTAAGGGTTGGAAGGGACCTCAGGAGATCATCTAGTCCAACCCCCCTGCTAAAGCAGGCTCACCTAGAGCATGCTACACAGGACTTCATCCAGGCGGGCTTTGAATATCTCCAGAGAAGGAGACTCCACAACCTCCCTGGGCAGCCTGTTCCAGTGCTCTGCCACCCTCAGAACACCTCCACAAATCCCACCAAACATCATTAACATCTTGGTAGAATTGCCTGAACTTAAAAAACAGCCCAGGAAGAAAATGTTTATTCTTATCACAACTGGGAAGTACAAGCTGCTATTCATCTTCATCCAACAGAAACTAATAGCCAGAGTGCTTAAGCAGGGGGGCTGATCTTCGTACTGTTTTCTTCTCTGAACAACAGTGGTGTTTTTCTCTGCCAAAATAATTCATTAG
>NW_009259312.1:2990963-2995111 GCF_000687185.1 Egretta garzetta | reverse complement strand
ACCTTAGACAACAAACATCTACAGCCCTCCTAAAAACCTGGACAACCTCGCATCTCTAGAGTCCCAGCATCCCATGCCTACAAATGAACTTTCTACTCCCATATCGCATGAGACAGATAAAACTATTGCTTCCCTTTTATGGATGAGAAATGAAGCGGTAACTTATTCCTAGAGCGACTGGTGAGACCTCATACCTGAAACACATTTTGCTGCAGGGCAGTCTGGCAGCTCTATGAAGAGCAAAGAAAAAAATAAAGCCATCACTTTGAAACATCCACTGAGCTCACAACAGTGGCATGGAATAACTCAGCAAGTCTGGGGACAGCAGGCAGAACAAGGCAGACCTGAAAAAGAGAAGAACTAGGAGGAACAGTGGTTGGGAGCAGGAGCAGCTAAAACTTACAGATCCAGATTCTTGGACTTTAACAGAACAGCAGCACTGGTTTTGCACAGAACTTAAGGCATCTCCTGCTCTGCCTTCCACAGACTACAGAAAAAAGGATTGCAAAATACTCCTACCGCTGTCTCATTCCTTCCACTACTAGTCACAGCCCTTGTCTCACCAGGACTTCAAGCACCAGAAATTAAGGCTAGAAGCCTCTCTCATGCATTTAAGCTCGTCTTAAGACAGGAAAAGGATTCTGGACAGTAAAGCAGGGATTCCTTTTACTGTCAATAAACCATGTACCCTCCATTTGGGCAATAATAAACAACTGCAGGTTATGAATCCTGAACTACCTTTGTAGCTTATGACCAGACCTTTATCCTTACCGAACAGAAAGCACGATAGCCTCTCTAATACAGTTAAAGCACAATAAATACAAGAGATCTGTTGGACAAATACAGAGTTTGCAGGTGGCATGAGCAGAAGGAATTTAGTGGGCCAGAGCATCAGAACATCATGAAGAAAAACTGAGTCGCCTGAAGTCACCAAAGCCTCGTGGCTGGTGGTCACAGCCCAGCCTGCCGCCCTTGCTGTTGGGCAAGCTGTCTCATCCACAGCCCTCTGAGCTTCCACATCTAAGTTACGCAGAGAAAAGCGAAGTTACCAAATAAAAACCAGTCTGTCGAAGTGCATTGCCTCTGTTCTGGTTCAGTGTTTTTCCGCCTTCCCCTCCTTCCCCCTTCACTTCAGCAAAGACCAACAAGATTGCAGTTAAATTCTGTGTCTTTCAGACAAAGAGGAAACTTAATTGCAGTCTTCAGTAGACTGAATTTCTATTGAATGAGATAATGAAGCATAACCAATTGCATTTCAGTGCGAGGGCTCAGAAGGCAATTTGCTAAGAAGCAGAGGTGTGGAGCCATCTCCTCAGCGGAGTGATTCACTGAAACACAGCAACTGGCAGGCAGGGACAGTCAGCCCCAGACAGCAGAGCTTCACGGATGACAGCAAGTGGAGCTTGCAAAAGGCTCCAGCTCAGGTAAGCTTGGAAAGGTGTATCACCCACTGACCAGCTAATTAATAAAAATTATTACTAGAATTAGCAATATACATGTATAGGACCTTCCCTACAAACACTGAAGCAAAAATATTTACTGTTAACATAAAACCACCGAATTAGTCATGCAGTCTCTTAAGTACCCCCCTGCTGTCAGCAGTGCCTGGATTCAACAAAACGAGATGCTGCTCAGGACAGAAACGTATAACTCTAGCCCTGAATAAATGGATTCTTAAAATGCTTGCTAAATCACTACACAATAACTAGTGCTATATCACAGGAAGCCTCGTTTTCTACTGCTAGAAAAGACCAGCTGAACAGCTTTATTTTCCAATGTATTTTTGGAATGTGCTTCTATGAGCTTAAATGATGGTGTTGAGTCATAAGCTCTGGGATTCATCTATTCAGCCTGTGCTCAGGTATCTGGAATGCAAGAGGCTGGGAAAGAGAGATACGAGCTTTTGGTTCTTTACCAAGTCAGTATGTCATATATTCCACCAAGTATTTCCCTCCTCCAAAAGCAACTTGCAGAATAACTTCAGCAATCTATAGAGATACCTCTTGATCTTATGTATTGCTGCACAAACACCTGACATACTGGACAATCCAAACCGAGCTCTGCAAAGATATCCAATCTCCCACAGGAAACCAATTCTTTTATCATTGGCGAGGGAAATACAGTTCTTCATTCAGAGTCAACTCCGAGTTGCGAGAATTCAGTGACTCCATCACTCATGTTCTCATGCCCACCTAAAATACCAGAGGAGCAAAGTGTTTGTGAACAAAATCAAGAGCAGAACCAGCACTGACAAACTTCTATGAGCTTGTAAAGAACCAGTCAACCTACTACTGGAATGAGATGGCTGTCACATCAAGAATACCCACCACATTTAGGTTCATCTAACCTCACCCCCCAAAAAGAAAAGAAAAAAAAAAAATGTTCCTTGGCTGAAAGTAGAATGGACTACAGGAGAAAGAATTCTCATTCTTCTAGACAATCACAGGTAGTGCTGGGTCACGTACACCTCTCAAAAACAGCAGAGTGGGAAGAGGAGCAGAAAAGAAGATCTGAATACATCTTCTGTCCTTCTCTGTACCCATTTTTTTTCAGACACTTGCTTGTACAAGACAGAATTTGACAGAGCAAAGTCTCAGCCAGGAACTCCTCAGACTGACATGGTCTGAAGAAGATTTCAATTAGGGAAGAAATTGTACAGCCTTGGTCTCACCTGTGAGACCTCAAACATAATGTCCATCATCCAGTAGAGACACTTATGAAATGGAATCTCAGGAACAAAGGGCTTTGAATTTGTAGCAAAAGCCAATTAAACACTGAGAGCATTGAGATGGGAACTATCTGAGACTGCAGCCAGAGGACAGTGTCTAACCACATCCCCCTAAGAAAAAAACCACGAAGAGAAATATTTGATTACTCTAACTTCACTGTTCTAACAGGAAAGGGGACTCAAATCAACACTCCTAGATACCAGTAACTCTGGATTAAGTGTGCAGTTCACAGTTCATTCCTAGCCAATTAAACAGCCAAATCAAGACCTTAAACCAAGAACTACATCTCTTAATACTCCTGGGTTCTGGGGAGTGGCTGTTACAGACCTTTGCTGGTTGAGCTGTACAGAGTTAGTACAAAGTAGCTGGGTAAAGACCACGTTCCCAGGCAATTCTGTTCCTCTGCTCTTTTTAGACAGTGCTGTTTTCAAGATAGAACAGAGTTTCTGGAAAGCATTATTTTATATGTCAAAGTGTTGGGGTTTTTTTAATAAGTTAGAAAAAACAGAGCTTATTGATACTTTGCACACTACAAGAGGTAACTAACATCACAGACCGTGCAATGCCACGTGCTTGCAGTAATAGAGGATAGAAACGTGCCAAATTCCAGTGTCATGGGTGGAAAAAAAAAGGACATCAACAAGGATTGAGGGTTTGTATCTTTGCACCCATGCCTCATCCACAAACAAACAGTGCAAATATTTAACATGCTGCTGCCTTGGCACAAAAGCTCACCATTGCCCTGCAAGTGGCCATGGGCCAAAGTCAGCTTTCAAAGGCCCTCCAGCGCTGGCATAAGCATGCTTCCACTGAAATAAATGGGAATTTCCTCACTGAGCTAATGAGAGGAGACCCTGGCCAGCACCAGTCCCATCTGTACTGAGTATAATCTATCATTCTAACAAAGCAGAAAATTCATTCATACAAAAAACAAATGAATATTCAGCCCAGCTATACATGATACTGAGTCCAATAGCATTATCAGCTATATAACAGTCATGAGCAGAGAACACAGCATTCTTGCAGGCTTATACTGAACCCAAACAGGCAAATGGCACATTATTTATTACCAGTCTCTGAGCCACCCAGTCCCGTAACGGATGCTTGTAAGCTTTTTCATTCCTCAAAGATCTCAGCTATTGTTTATCTGTCATCCCCATCTGCTAAAACACCAGTCTGCTTCCCCCAGCTTTGACTGAGAATGTTGCAACTTCTAATATCCCTCCTCGGAGCCCATTTGCTAATTGGATGGCTCACTCCCCAGCATAATCATTTTACGGGAAGCCAAAGCATGATTTAATCTGTCAGGCTCCTTAAGATATATTAAGGAATTTCTGCATTCCCAGAGGGTCAAAAATCTTAAACTGTTGATTGCTGAGAGTATTTGCAATAGGCAGAAGACTAGAATATATTTGCTTT
>NW_009259312.1:2989450-2990467 GCF_000687185.1 Egretta garzetta | reverse complement strand
ATGTATGCTTTCCCTAGGCATGTTCTTTTGGCCACAGTGAGAGACAGACTGCTATGCTAAATGGAAAATAAGACCCAGGTGGAACTATTTATGTTCCGCAATGGATCTGAAGGGCAGCACATACATGTTCGCTTACATTACTAGTCACCTGCAATGACCAGGTTCACCCTCTTTCTTATCCTTCTGATCTGTTCATAGATGCTATATTTTCAATGCACCAAAGTGATCAAGACTGAATTGTCACATATTAATATAAACCTAAATAACAATTTAAGATTACACACGGCAAGCATCAGAAAATAGCATTAAAGCTCTAAACCTGCCCAAACCAAATACTTGTTTCTCCTTCCAGTGAAATTAATATAACAGTTCATCAACAGTATTCAGGGGAAAAAAAATCAGCATGATTATTCCCTTTCTCCATTTTTCAAGTTTTCTTTACCTAAACAGGTAGTGAAAAGCAAAGCCAAATCTGTCCAAAGATCTCTAGGAAATCTAGAGATGCCATGCAATACTTGTCAACTCTCACCATTGCACAGCCAATAACTGCTTCAGCAAGAAATTCTCAGTCATGCAATATCATCATTTCATCCTGGCTGAGTTCCCTTCGCTGTCCTTATCTCCAACTGCTGAACTTTCCTCTTCAGAATCTATTTATATCAAATGCCAGCAAGGTAGCAGGGATTGTCAGCTCCCACCTGAGCGGTAGACAGCTCTGCAGAGACAGAGAGGACACAATTTTAGCAATATGAAAGAGAAAATAGCTTTCTTCTTCCAGAAGAAAAAGCAACAAGAAAGCCTTCATATTAACAGGTAAACCAAAGCAAGGAATAGTTGTTTATGCAAGGGAATGATACACCCAGGGAATACTTTTGCTAACAGCACTGCAAGGAAGCTTTAAGGTGGTGAGTGTGCTGCAGCAAGCCTGCGTATATGCAGCATGGGCCCAGGCCAGACCAAGCCTTTATATTCCTCTTATCAGTGAAAATTAAGGGAAGGATGAGCAATACAGACTCC